>NC_134487.1:245544830-245844830 GCF_040206685.1 Ascaphus truei | reverse complement strand
CCTAAAAGACACAACCCAAGTGATACAATCACTGGACAGGATAGAATGGCAATCAGATTATATACTTGCTACATGTGACATCACATCCCTGTACACATGTATAGACCATGCCCAGGGTTGTGAGGCTACATTGTATTGTCTGGAAAAGTATTTGAACTTAGAAGAAACACAGAAAAAGTTTTTAATTGATGGAATTGGTTTTATCTTGAATCACAATACCTTTTGGTTCGAGGGCAACTACTTCCTGCAAAAAAGAGGGACCGCAATGGGTACCAGGTTTGCCCCCAGCTATGCCAACCTCTTCCTTGGATGGTGGGAGGATCAAACAATTTGGCCAAATAAGATGTGGGAGGCAAACCTGGTACTCTACAGGCGCTATATAGATGATATCATCATCATATGGAAAGGCGACCCTGAATCTCTACATAATTTTTTTACCACAATCAATATTAACAATTTGAATTTAATTTTTACCTATAGTGTGAGTTTGACTGAGGTGATATTTCTAGATTTGGAGGTTTTTATTGATAAAGGTATTATTAACACTAAGACACATTTTAAAACAGTGAATTGCAACAATTTTATCAAAGCCAATAGCTGCCATAAGAAGAACTGGCTAGAAAATATCCCCTACGGCGAGTTTAGACGTTTAAAGCGAAATTGTACGCAACATAGTGACTTTGAACAACAAATAATACCAATGAAGAATAAATTTCTGGAGAAAAAATATAACATACATATAATCGACAAAGCACTCAAAAAGGTAGGAGAGGTAGACAGACAGGATATGTTAGTCTATAAAGAAACGAAGCCTAAAAATAGAGACGAAGCTTTTATTCCTTTTATTACACCGTATAGCACAAATTTTAAGCAAATAGAAGGTGTTTTAAACAAGCATTGGAACACACTAAGTGCAGACTGGAATGTACAGGTGTGAGATGATTGTGATGCTTGGCCTCTAAGTGCTGCCTACTCACAGGATGTAGGTAGGATGTGTATAGTGGCGTGATCAGTAGAATCTGGTGGGTCCCTCTGAGTAAACACAGGAGGTGGCTGGAACTGGGGTATCATTAGCAGGTGTACATGGAAAGATAAAAACAGACCTCCATGGTGCAGATCAATGGTATACAAAAAACTTTATGAAAGGATATAAAATGTGCACTCACAATATTTAAAAGCAAAATAAGCGTTTTTCACTATATAAGTGATGGGAGGGTAGGGATGGTTGCCTCAGCTCACCGCACCGCCGATATCCTGGATAGTTCTCCTCCGCAGGCTCCCTGCTACACCCAGGCAGTGTGGGGATCTCCAGCTGCGGTCTCTCCGGTGCGTCGCGTCACTTCCGGTCTGCACGATCAGCTCCGTCGCGTCACTTCCGGTTCGGCGGTTGATTGGCAGTTCGCGGGCACCAATCCTCTCACCTCCTGGGCGGGTCCACTCTACGCGTTTCGCTTTTTTTGCTTTTAAATATTGTGAGTGCATTTTATATCCTTTCATAAAGTTTTTTGTATACCATTGATCTGCACCATGGAGGTCTGTTTTTATCTTTCCATGTACACCTGCTAATGATACCCCAGTTCCAGCCACCTCCTGTGTTTACTCAGAGGGACCCACCAGATTCTACTGATCACGCCACTATACACATCCTACCTACATCCTGTGAGTAGGCAGCACTTAGAGGCCAAGCATCACAATCATCTCACACCTGTACATTCCAGTCTGCACTTAGTGTGTTTTTTTGTTGTGTTTTCTCCCACATGCTCCCCCTGGGTTGAGAAAATATCGTTTGATCTTCTGGGACCAGTCAAGACAGTCCCTTCCAGAGGGTCTGAGCAGGGGGTTGCAACTTATATTATACTTTCACCTTTGCACTATTTGAGTCACGATTTTCTTTGATATCACTATTTATGAGTTATATATATTCACTGTAATTTAAGTGATCACTAGCACTTAATTAGCGCCAGTTTTTTTCACCAATCACGTTATCACTTAAACAAGCATTGGCACATTTTAAAACAAGACGACCTTTTAAAAGAAATAATCGGAAATAAACCAGCGGTTATTTATTCCAAAGCTCCAAACATTAAACAAAAACTCGTACCGAGCTTTTTACCCCCAAAAACTAAGAGCTGCTGGCTAGACCAATTAACAAAGGGTTTTAAAAGATGTGTAAACTGCAAGGCATGTGGAAACAATAGAATACCAGATATTAGAACAACTTCCTTCAATTGCACTATATCTAACCTAGATTATGTTATCAAGTCACACATTACTTGTGATAGCAAAGGTGTGATCTATGTACTACAGTGTAGTTGCAACCTGCAGTATGTAGGTAGGACAATTCGAAAATTGAAAACAAGAGTGGGAGAACACATAAGAAATATATGTAATGGTTTAGAGACTCATAGCGTCTCAAACCATTATAAAATTAAACACGATCAGAATCCTTCTTGTTTGAAATTCTTTGGAATTGAACTAGTAAAACCCGATTGGAGGGGAGGAGATTACATAAAGAAAATTAATAAAAGAGAATCCTTTTGGATTTTCACCCTCCAAACACTGGCACCTAAGGGGTTAAATATAGACATGGAGGTTACAGCCTTTCTACCATAACATCAAGTGACCTACTTAATCTATTACCGTTTTTTAACAACTAAGTTAATATTCACCTCAATAGAAAAACTTAAGATTACAAGTATCCCTATTTTAGGACTGAAAACTGCTGAAAATCTATGTTCCTGATAAACAAATGGCATCTCTAAGATCTCTTTCTTCTCCATGAGTCATAGCATTGGATTCATTGGTAATACCCATATTTTAGATCAACATCTTTTTAAATGCCAAATTTAGGTTTTATCCAAATATTTTAAAGCAACATTAACTTATATTTTAATTACAATTTAAGAATATCTAGCCAATAAGTAAACTATCTCCCCTTCCTAATTATCCATCTTATCTACCTTGTTTTTAATTAAATAGTATCCACACAAAAGGCTTGCCACCATTAAAGTTTTTTAGGCATGCCATTTGTTCTTAATCATGCTGTATTTAATTATTTAATCACCATGTATAAATTGTATCACGACACTAAGTCAACAAAGTAAGAGCAATTGAGTTTAAGGACCTACACCTATGTTATGAGTCAAACCAGCACCCTTGGAGTTAAACTGACGATTCTACAGTGTATATAAGACTGCTGCTACCTTTTGCCTATACACGTCACTGAGGAAGCATTGGCGAAACGCGTTTGACGTTTTTTGGCCATTACAAGCCACCGTAGTGAGGACTTGACTCCCCTGTACTATCTGGCTCGGCGATCCCGCCGTCTGCGCATGCGCATGCGCACCGGAGCAGGGAGCTGAAATCTGTATGCTGTGTATGCTGAGGGACAGGCCGTTTTTGAGGAGGACATAGCCTGTGCACGGGCTTTTGGAAACTCTCAATCCCAGCCACCCGAAGTGAAGATCAACACAGCAACCATCTGCCAACAGGGAAACAGCCAGGACAAAGCAGCCCAACCCAGGAAGGGATCCGTTGTGGAGTCTGGCAGCATCTCCTCTCTATGCCTGAAATTATCGGCCGCTTGTAAGTGTTCAATCTCTTTTTTTTCCATTGTTAATAAACTGTATTGCACTATTTTTTCCCTTTATTTTTTGCTAAGGAGGATACCAGAAGGTTTTTCCTCACCCTCAACAACACGCAGCTATATAAGGAGAAGAGTAGAAGAATTCAAGATATTAGATATTTTTGATGTAAGTGTGTCTCCTTTATGTAGCAGTATCGTTCAATCTCTATTGATCCCCCAACATCCCTACTCCCCCCCCTCCCTCCCTCCCCAATCAAACGAAGAGCTGTGTATAATCACTGTATTGGTCCCTTACTGTGGTCCCCTCTCTTCTCTCCCTCACTTATATGCCTTAAACGCCGTGGAGCCACAAGCAGAGCAACGCGCCGGAGGACCCCCCTTTTTTCTACCAGTATCCACACAGAGGTTGGTGAATCACCTCTGAGAGACTCAGGCTGCGGAACTGCTTTGTGCCAAGGACAGGAGCCATATATTGAACAGTAGGCTAATTCTTTTTTGGCGCAACTTTTCTCTCTTTTTATCTTTCCTAGATCTGTCTCAGCATCTCCCCTCATGAAATCCCTCTCCTGGCTTCCGATCAAATCCCGCATCTCACACTCCATTCTTCTCCTCACTTTTAAAGCTTTACACTCTTCTGCTCCTCCTTACATCTCAGCCCTAATTTCTCGCTATGCACCATCCCGACTCTTGCGTTCTGCTCAAGGATGTCTACTTTCTACCCCCTTTGTATCTAAAGCCCTCTCCCGCCTTAAACCTTTTTCACTGACTGCCCCACACCTCTGGAATGCCCTTCCCCTCAGTACCCGACTAGCACCCTCTCTATCCACCTTTAAGACCCACCTTAAGACACACTTGCTTAAAGAAGCATATGAATAGCACTGTGGATATTCTGAACACAGGATACATAAAGATTGGCCCCCTGCAGACGCACTTACCAGAACTCCCTCCTACTGTCTCTGTACGTTCTCCCTACCTACCAATTAGAATGTAAGCTCCTCAGGGCAGGGACTCCTCTTCCGAAATGTTACTTTTATGTCTAAAGCACTTATTCCCATGATCTGTTATTTATATTATCTGTTATTTATTTGATTACCACATGTATTACTACTGTGAAGCGCTATGTACACTAATGGCGCTATATAAATAAAGACATACAATACAATACAATACAATTACGGAACTTAAACCTTCAAAGGCACCGGGGCCAGATGGCTTCTCAGGGTTATACTACGAGAAATTTATCAAGTTGCTTGCCCCACGGTTGCTCCAAGTATTCAACGCTATTTTAGCGGGAGCCCCCATCCCCAAAGAGATGTTACAGGCGTCTATATCAATCATTCCTAAGCCAGGGAAAGACCCACTAGATTGCAAAAGTTATAGGATCATATCACTAATCAATACGGATATCAAGCTGTATGCTAAGTTGCTGGCCAATAGAATATGTCTTATCCTACCCAGACTTATACATCCAGATCAGGTCGGATTTATCAAGGGCAGACAAGCCGCAGATAATACCCGTCGATTTATAGATCTGATAGATTTGGCCACTAATGACACTGCTCAAAGTATGTTGTTAAGTCTGGACGCCGAAAAGGCTTTCGATAGGATAAACTGGCCCTACCTGAAGGAGACGCTTGCGGCATTTGGCTTTGGAGATCGGGTGAGTGACGCGATTTTATCGCTGTACTCTAACCCCACCGCCAGGGTTGTGCATCAAGGCTACCCCTCTCGGCCCTTCCAAATTAAGAGTGGTACGAGACAGGGTTGCCCATTATCACCCCTCCTATTCGCCCTCTGTATCGAACCACTGGCGGCGCAAATCAGAGGAAACCCTGACATCTCAGGGTTAAACGCATACTCCCAAACCCATAAAGCGGCCCTGTACGCAGATTACATCCTCTTGATGATCACTAAACCCCTCACCTCAATACCGAACCTATTTGACCTGCTGAACCGGTTTTCTAAAATTTCCGGCTTCAAAATCAATCAGTCCAAATCTGAGGCTCTCAATGTCAATCTCCCCAGACACATAGAAAAATTATTAAAACTAAACTTTAAATTTCACTGGCAACACAAATCTATAAAATATCTGGGTGTCCACATCACCAGAAACGTCAAAGAAATATACGACGCAAATTACCCCAACCTAATCCGGACCCTAAAATCAGACCTACAAAAGTGGACATCTAAAAGGATCTCCTGGATAGGAAGAATCCATAGTGTTAAAATGAACTTACTCCCCCGTATCTTATATCTCTTCCAAACTCTCTCAGTGCCACTCAGATTGAAGGACCTGCACTCACTTCAATCCGACATCTCCAAGTTTATATGGGGAGGTAAAAAACCAAGAGTCAACAAAATCAATATGAAAAGGCCGGTCTTGGCTGGGGGCCTAGCGGTACCCTGCCTGTTATCATATTACAAAGCGGCACAGTTGAGCCAAATTATACAATGGCAGTCGGACCCGAGATCCAAGTGATGGGTCGAATTAGAGAACGCAGCATGTGAACCTATAGAATTAAGTAATCTAATCTGGCTCCCCAAAACAGTGCGAAAAGGCGCTAATACGCCGCTATCCTCAATGACCAACTCATTGTCAATCTGGGAGGCCGCAAAATTTAAACATTCCCTCACAACGACACGCTTTATGATGTCACCCCTGTGGAACAATTCCAAGTTCGTGCCAGGCCTATCGGTAGGCAATATATCAATTTGGAAAAAGAAAGGTTATAATCGGATTAAAGATCTGGAAGGCCATGACAGAAAAATTAAGACGTTTGATCATGTCAGATTAGAAAAAGAGATCCCCCACTCAGAATTCTTTAGATACCTCCAGATCAGGGCGTTCTACAACAAAGTTGCCCCGTACCCACCATTGACATCCTTCGAAAAGCTCTGTCTGGCAGAGACCGACACAAAGGGACTTACCTCGCGGCTATACAGCGAGGTGATCAGTTCTAGTGAACAAGCCCATGAGATTCCCTCATTTAGATCACGATGGGAAGCAGACATCGGGGAATGTCTGGAAGACGAGGACTGGAGTGCTATTTTTCTAGCCACAGCAAAGTGTTCCATATGTACCACCCTCAAGGAGAACGCATATAAGGTCCTGATGCGATGGTACCTTACCCCACTAAAATTATCAAGGTTCGTGCCGGGATCCTCCCCACTGTGCCCACGCCAATGTGGAGGATCAGCAGACCTGCTACATATGCTGTGGTCTTGCCCGCGGATCTCCTCATTTTGGGAGACAATTAGACTTTGGATACAGAGACTGTTTGATCTCACTATTCCCCCAGACCCGTGGCTGTTTCTCTTGAACAGACCACTAGCGGGTCTCTCTAAAGCTCACAATAAACTTATTGCTCACTTTGCAATTGCAACGCTGTGTGAGATCGCAGCACTATGGAAAAGCTCAGACATACCAACCATCCCAAAAATTCGGAATCGTATTTGGTTTATCTGCCAGATGGAAAAGTTAACGAGTCTGGTTAACGACACTGGCGACAATTATCTAAAAGTCTGGACGCCTTGGTTGGCACAGACAGATATCCCGGGGATAGAAAGGACATCAATCTGGCTATGATAGTTTTCAGGTCCATTCTCCTTGGGAGAGGTGTACTACACCCATGCTCTGCATCGGATGACCACATTCCAGCCAGGCAACACACCTAGAGAGGCCGCGTAACAACTCTAAGACACACTCACGATCACTAACACCCACCCCTACCCCCATACTTCCAACCCCCTCTTCCCCCCCCCCTTTTTTTTTTTTTTCTTCCTCTTGGTTCAATGTTTGTCTACCGGTTTGTCCGTCCGTATGGTTGATTGTTTGTCGGTCTCCACGTTTGTTTGTCTACCCATGTAGTTGTCTATCTGTCTATGTATACGTCGTCTGGATGAGTAGGGTGTCAGACGGTTAGCCGATTGGGAAGTTATTGACTAGGGGACAGAGAATGTACACCTGATCCCCCCCGATTAGAAGGGGGGTATGACACCGTAATATGGACTCTGACTGCAAGCCATGTCTTGATACCCCTTTAGGCTCACCAGTCTGACCACAAGTTGAAGTTCTATTCCACTGATATTAGTAGAGTTATATTTCCGGATACAAGGAGAATCACCATGACATAATGTATCGTGTAATGTATTGTACTGTATACTATTATAAACCAATAAAACTAAGTTACAAAAAAAAAAAAAATAAGATATTGACAGAGTATGAAGCAGTGTTTCCCTAAGTGGAAAAACGGGGCAAAGCTTCCTCTACTCCCTTAGTCCACTACAAGTCATTTAAAATGTTTCAAGTGATGTAAACACTAGTATCTCATGACATTTTTTTGTGTGGCTTGTCATTTGTGGCACTTGAAGTAGTTAATTTAAATCATATTTAAGGAACGCGTATGTAAAATTAACTAAACGTCCTCTGAGTGATTCAGAATGTCAGTTTATTTGCTTTTCATCCAGCTCCACTAAAAAAAGTAATCAGAGTATTGTCAATTAAGTATGTACAAATGTGCCGAGATTGGCTTTTCTTCAGTTGAAATCATATTTTTTTAAGTGTGATCAAAAAGCATTTGAAATGAATACAACATGCAATGACCATTGACTTTTTAGCGTCAAGCAAACGTTTTCGCCAAGTCAAAATGAATGAAATGTGCAAACGTCACACAATGCGTGTGAAAAGTTTGCACAGCTCTATTGTCAACATAGCATTTTAAATATTTGTGTTTGAGCAATGATGTACAAGTTGCTGTACATCAATTTCACCTCCTTCACTATTATTTCTGTAATCAAGCATTATGGGGAGTGTTTATATAAAATATATACGTACGAGAAATGAGAGTTAAAGTATACGTATTAACAGTATATCTGAAAAAAAAATTCTGTGTGATGCCTTAAAGCAGCAAGACTCTCATAATCGTATGTGTTTTTTTAATACATCAGTTGTGTAGTATTATATAATACTTACTGCATTTTTAAAATATATTTTTCCAACTCTTAATCCTTTTTTTGTAATGAGTTTAAATAATCTACTGAGCATCCTTTGGATGCTTAGCAACCATTTAGAAAGTCACATGCACTTTGTCTTTTAAAACAGACTCTGACACACCTTTTTGAGCTCTGCCCTATGGCAACCAAGTATCACACACAGACAGCCTATTGCTGTGCTGAAAGCTGCGACAAAAAATGTATTACACATAGAATCATAATATAATAGACAGCCTAGATGCCTTTATCACACTATTTGATCAGATGTTCTTGTTTATCCCATGCGTAGGCAATGGATAGGTATATTTTGCTGTGGTTTTTTGATTCCAGTTTTTGAGGCCAAGGTTTCAAAGCTAATAAATGTATCTTGAATTATGAAACAAGAGTTCAAAGGGCTAACTTGGATTCATGATTTAACGTGGAATTCTGATATATGTTGATATTTAGTGTTAATGTTTTGTAATGCCATTTATTTATTACAACTGTATTCTGTGTATTCTGTGTAACTGTTATTATGTATTCTTAATGGTACACGTTAACGCAACATTATGTTGTTTACTGTGCAACAGTTATTCATTTTGTCTGCACTTTACCGGATGAGTCTCTACCTGAGAAATTATCTGTACATAGTATGTAATGCAGCAATATTACATTCACCCCCTTTTTTTCTTATTTTTATATGTTAAGCATGTGACAATGTATAATTCTACATTCTTACCTAAGCTGGCAATCGTTTGGTGCTCCTGTTAGCAATCTGTAAAAACCCTGATTGTGTGCCTAACAAAGGGGCTGCCTTCTAACTTTGTCCTGCAGTCAGTGAAATGCTGCAGGTGATATATAATATTATATTACTACGTATTTTGGGCAAGGTGTAAGGCTTACCTTTTCCTTCTGGCTTTTCCCGTCTTACAAAATTATTGGATATAATTTGAATTTATTCTTTAACTTAAGTGGAGGCTTTTTTTTAGTATGAAAATGAATGATGATGATGATGTAACACACTATTGTTACAGCTTTCAGAGTAATAGGCAGTCTGCTGTTTGGAACACAACAGAGCTGTTAGTGATACTTTGTTGCCAAAGGGCACAGCTCAAAATAGTGTGTATCAGGGCCTGTTCCAAAAGAAGAAGTGGATGTGACTTTCTAAATGGGTGCTGTAGCAAACAAAGAATGATCCGTTCATTTTTAAAAAAGCCAAGAGCTCCATCTGTACGACGTTAAAGGAGAACACATATAAAGTCCTAATGAGGTGGTGTCTCACCCCATTGAAACTCTCAAAATTCATCAAAGGTTACCCCTATTGTGTCCTAAGCAATGTGGGGAGCCCGCACACTTGCTACATATGCTGTGGGCCTGCCCTCAGGTAGCTCCTTTATGGGAACAAATTAGGGATTGGCTACAGAGGATTTTTGACCTCATTATTACCCTAGATCCCTGGATATTTCTCCTGAATAGACAGACACCAGGACTAGCTAAAGTGGTAAACAAACTAGTTGCGCATTTCGCAACAGCGGTGAGATGCAAGCTCGCAGCATTATGGAAACAGCCAGAGATTACATCTATCCCCAAAATTAGAAATATAATTTGGCTTGTTTGCCAGATGGAAAAGTTAACGAGTTTAGTTAACGACACTGGCGCTAAATTTCTAAAAGTCTGGACGCCGTGGTTGGCACAGACAGATATCCCAGGGGTGATGATGCCACCGCTTTGCTTTGATAAACGCAAATGCGTTCTCCTACTATGACAATTGGCACGACGAGTAGCAATAAAACAAGGTAGACCGGCAAATACAGGAGACAAAAGAACGAAGTCAAACAGGCAGAATAACCATGCTTGAGGAGGATTCGGCCACAGAGGCTCTCAGAGGCAACCTACTTGCTGTTATCCCCCCCACACCCCTCCTCCCTTCCCACCCTTCTTCCCCATGTCTTGTGTATATGTGTCCGTCAGTTCGTCTTGTTCGGGGTAAATGTTTTCTTCTATATATCGATGTTACGAAATAGACGGGTTATATTTTAATGTACAAGACAATGTGTTGCTAGACCATGTTAAGATATAAAATAATAAAAAACTTATAAAATTGGAGTTGTAAAAAAAAATCATTAAGAATGGCATTAGGAGTTAAAAAAAAATATGCATACAGTATTATCTAATACTACAAGAGTAAACAACGCTGTGTAGTGCTCTAACACAGACCTGACCATTTGCTGGATAATGTGTATGAAAACATAATTCCAAATCCTTGAAGTGTCCCACGATTAATAACCCTTTAAAGCATCACACCACTTCCATTGCATCAATAAGCTGGAAGAGCAACATCCCTTGCTTGATGAATACTCACACTTGCTTGTGTCCAGTCTCATACATTGAATAGGATATCTGTGGTGTAAAGGAGCAAATCACTCACTGTTAGATGGGTCTTTTGTGGGTCTTTTCTTCCATGGACGTGTGCTGCCTGTTCTCCAGGATATTCAGAGGTTTGATGAGGAGAGATGGAGCACTACAGGAAAAAACTGCTAGAGAGTTGTGTTCCCAATAAAAAGGTTTAATGGATTAGAGCATAGTACACAAAAAATGAGCCCTGGGGCCCCCACCAACGCGTGGTGCACCTTGAGAAAGAGCGCAAGCTCGAAACGCGTTTTTTCCTGTAGTGCTCCATCTCTCCTCATCAAACCTCTGATTATCTAATACTACAGAACTTTTTTAGGTGTACAACATAAGATTTTTTGTAGATGCAACCTTGTCTACTCTTTGTTTATAAAAAATTACAAGTACAATATGCGGAGCAACATAAGCATTTGCTTTACTAGATTTGCTCTAATTAATGACTTCCATAGATTAATTATCACAGAGTAATTATTTGATGAACTTGAATAAACCCTCATGACCTGGTTGAACAAATTGATCACATTTTAAGTAGAGCTACTCACTTGGCCTGGTGTTTTTTTGGTTGTACAATCAAAGATATTTTGGGTTTTGGATAACTGCGGAATATCTGAATTTGATCATCTTAAATACATACAAATCAAATATATACATTGAATAAAGGGGGAACTATTCATGATTTATAATGAATATTTAAACAGAGCCTTTGTAAATATTAATTCAATAATAGTTAATTAAATAAAATTCAACTGGAGCCTTTTTCCAGTCACCATTTCTTATATAAAGCAATATTGTTTGAATGGCAGGCACTCACAGGGCTTTCTCAAAAAATACTTTTATTAAAATACTAATGTAGCCATGGCTGGTTTCTGTCTACCATTCTGCTCTCACTGGCATACAAGTCCTGGTAAGAGCAGGCAGTGCCAGTACTAATCATGGGTTTTCCCACACATTCAGTCCTTTGAGTGGCAGGGTAGGAGGTGTGACTAGGTCTGTGATCTGCCCTTAAGGGAGGTGCAATCCCAAATTCAGTAGTATCTCTACCGTTGCGAGAGACAGGGTATCTCCATTTTGGCTTTATTTTTGTTAAATAAATCATGAGACGGTGTAATATGTCATGTGTTGTTGTTCATCTGAGGTTGTATTTACCTAATTTGAGGACCTGCTAAGGAACAGGTGATTGTTATTATATCCTGATATGTAAAACCATAGAATTCAAAGAGGGTGTACTTTCTTTTTCACACAACTGTATGTGTATGTATATATATATATATATATATATATATATATATATATACACACACATACGTACATACACACATTCCAAAATGCACTGTTTTTAAGTAAAAACCTTTCTTGCTTTATCCATTGTAATACCGCCAGAAGAAGAGATCAGTGTATCTCGAAAGCTTGCACAAATAAAAGCATTTTGTTAGCCACAGAACGGTATTGTCTATTCGTTTTATTTATTTATATATATATATATATATATATATATATATATATATATATATATATATATATATATATATATACAGTGGTCGACAAATCCACTCGCCTGCACACCGGGGACGAGTGGATTTTGGCCGCAGGCGACCTGTCATGTGCTTTTTTTATGCCTATTTCCCTGCAATTTGGAGCTTTTGCGAGCCTAAAGTTTGAAAACCCAACCCCCTGATTGGCTGAGGCCTCCTCCCCCCCCCCTCCCTCCTGCTAAAGAACTGGTGTTTTGTGGTTTAGGAAAAAAACCTGTCTGGTGTATTCTCAGGATACATGTAAGTAAGTAGAGGATCCAGGGCACTTCGGATTTGCAAAAAATAATGTATTCTCTTAGTGGCACACACTAATGATCTTCCAGGTACTGCCGTTGCAGCCTCTCTTCTCCACATTATTCCAACACATTTTCTGATTGAATCCTCGCATATCACTTTTGGTCATCATCTTGATCTTTTAATCTCTCTTGGAATCCAGTCAAGTACCACCTGTGTGCAACAATGGTAATTTCTTTTTGCGATATGTCCAGCATTATAAGTTCTTTACCCTTGTCATGAAGTCACAGACTTTTTTTTTGGTTTGGAACTCATTTATTCTTCTTCCTGTCTCTTTGGGTAAAACCCAGCATACATCTCTCCATACTTCTTTCCATTGTCTAAAGCTTCTGAATTAGCTTCACATTAAGGGTCCAAGTTTCACATCCATAAGTGAGCACGGGCAGCATACATAAAAGTTAACACGTTTATTTCATATAGTGCTATTCTCCCAATGGGACTCAAAGCACTTCACAGTTACAGTACACAGCACATAGGAATTTTTGCAGACAGTCATTGCTCAGATGAGTTTACAATCTATATTTTTTTGTGCCTGAGGCACAGTGAGATAAAGTGACTTGCCTAAGGTCACAAAGAATTTAACCAGTTTCCCATAATTCAAACTCAGTGTCATTGTTATCAGAGTCAGTGTATTTTACTCACTGAGACACTCCTTCTCCCATTGTCAAAAATATTCTTCTACAGGCACCAGTGGAAGGTTCTCTTGAAATATTGTCTTGTTTCTTCCAAATGCGCTCTATGCCATCTTCATTCTCCCATTGATTTCAAAATATACACATATAGATATATACACACATACACACATACACACATACACACATACACACATACACACATACACACATACACACACACACACAGTTCTGTATTAGAGAAGTATTGTCTTTACTCCCCATACTTCATATACAGTATATTAACATGTTATGTACTCTAGTGAGTCATAAACGTTATATCTAATATAGGGTCATAGTTATTTAGTAAGCAGATTTTTGCTATAACTTACTTTTCTGGTGCAGGAAGACATCATTTAGCCAGTTAAAGTCAATGTGCTGTAACGTGGGTGACTTCACACAACAGAGCAGAGAAATAGAGTTATGCTTGGATGCTTGGGTGTTTGCCTTTCCTCTATAGCTTATTGTCATTGAAAAAAGAGCACAATACATTTTTGTTAGGGTTCCTTCCAAAAAGTGTCTTCATGATGCCTTTAAACCGTAAAGTAATTTGGAACTGAACTTTTTTTTTAAATACAAGGTTCATGTATGTTTAGAATGTATATTGGTAACCTCAGAACATACTGTGCGCATAAATTGTTCATAATGTTAGTAAAGCAGATTAGCTGATAAGTACTTCCAAAAAAACAGTGCTTAGAAAGGCAACTATTTATGGGGGAAATCAAGCAGGGCAATGGTAGGCTAGTGTTCCATGTTTAGGATTTTATACATCAGTGCAAAGAAACAACCACTGACATGAATGGAAATTTCCATGTGTTAGCCCCATCTTTCCATGTAGAAAACGTGATCTTCATCTTCTGTAATTCCATGGAGGACAGAATTCTTGTATTCATATAGCCTGTTTAGGGGGTAATTCAATATATGATATAGCGGCAGTCCGCACAAAAAACAAATGGTGGACTAAAATGGCATGAATGGCTGCTTAGGGCAATATAGAATAAAGCCCATAGTGTTTCTTTGATTTTACTGAGATGGGGTGCAACACACACTTGTTGTTCTTGACTCTGACCAACCAACTTCCATCTACAGTAGTTCTCTTCCATTGCTCCTACTTTGCTCAGAGAGAAAAATGTTGGAGTTGCATTTTTATTACCTACGTAAGTTTGTTTTATTAACACATGACATTGTGTACCATCAATTTACTTTCAGCATCAATCCACTGAGCCATCTTCCATTGCATCTCACTTTCCTTGTCATTTGTGTTATATTGAGCTTCGAAGGAACAGAGCAAGAGAAATTATGCTTAGATGGCATAAATAATAGGGCTGTTTTTTTCCTATCATAGTCGGTAACAGCACTTGTTCTTCAATACTGCATTTTCATTTCAGCAGTTTCCACATTAAAAAAAAAAAAAGATATTTACAGTATATTCTACTAAGAGAATAAATAAATTGTTTCTGTGTTATCATAGAAGAGCTTTTAGTGCCCCCAAAATCTAACTCATGCAGTGAATGAGATCTTCACTTATCATACATGAAAAACTATTTTTGTACTACTTTTGTATGAAAAATGCTTTTTACTGTATTGTGTTTCATTTTTAAGAATTGAAATAAAGATTACCTTTAACAGACCACTGTGTGTCTGGAAAGACATCCTGCAAAGTTAATAGCTCTACTGCTGGGCTTATCTGCATGTGGATATTTTTGCTTTCTGGACAATGGACCAGCCATCCATAATCACATAATCGAATACATTTCTGGCGACAGCGCACAAAGGGATAATGAAAGTGGATGTGCAATCCACATTCTCCTCTGTATAAAAATAAGAAAGCCTCCCATACCTCAATGATAATCAAGATTTGAAAAGAAAAAAAAAATCATAATTCCTTTTATAACAAGCCTGGATCAAAATTGGAAGAAAGAAAAAAAGATTGCAATCTGGAGATTGTCACAAGGAGTTCACTTTATGCAGTCACAAGCATTGATTAATGTATCTGCCATTTTGTGCTTTCTGTCTAATCTTGGGACTGTCATGAGAATGGATTAATGCAGCGCCATTCTTTGTTCTTTTTACAGTTTTAGTCAGCAGAAGTAACTATTTAAGACTTTGAGTGCTGCACTTTCAGCTGCTGTTGCCCTCAACATTGTCATCATCCAGCATGGGAGCAAAAAGTGTACATGGTCAATACACGATAGGGAGAAATATTTAGAGTGGTACATTAAACTGAATAAGAAAATTCATGGTTTGTTGTGTTAACTGATAGGAATTGAGAACTTACTAAGATTCTGTTCACCGCTGGTTAGTTCAAACTTGAAAAAAATGATAGAGGGAGAGGCTCCAATTTTGTAGAGGCCACATTGACTTTCAAACCCCCACATAGAGCTACTTGGCGAACTGCTTGCAAAAATTTTCGCAGCACAAAAATGGGAATGTTGCACGGTTAACAAACTTGGGTGAAACGTTTGCACATCCCTAGTCAGGATAGACAGATCCAATCTATTGTTTTTGTACCAATTGCATTCCTTTACTGCTGCTGGAGTGCGGGGAATCTGTGATAATTTTTTTTACCAGTTTGTGTTGTTAATGTGGGAAGCCTTATGTTATGTGAGTGTGTTGGATATATAGATGTGCAAACGTGCCCAAATTTGGTTCACTGGTGTTTTGGCCAAACTTTCAAGAAAGTTTAGCCAAATCATATTTCATTCATTTTAAGAAGAGTAGGGGTACCCATATATACCTTTTAAGACAATCATCTATAAAACATGTGAAGAAATACCTGTGAATACACCTGTCATACCTTGGAAATAAGCCAGTTTGCATATTTAAATTAGTTTGTTTGCATATTTCAATTACGTTATTGCCCAGGTATCTCAAGTGTGCTCACAAGTATCTCCCCACATGGAATATAAGGGACTCTATTGGGAGGTATATAAGTTATTGGGTATTCTATTAAGTTGGTCTTGTTCCCCCCACCCCATCCAATCAACAGTGAATATTTTTCACCTATGATTTGCAGATGACATTGTGTTTTTTTGCCACAAGTCCAGAAGAGCTCCAGAAAAATTTGGAAACCCGACGAAGCTCGTAAGAAGGTGGGCCTCCAAATGAATCTCCGCAAGACCAAAGTGATGTTTAACAAATGTCTCAACTTTACAAAGATAAATACCAAATAAAAGGAAGAGCACTAGCAGAAGTTGAAAACTAGGTCTACCTTGGCCAGTTGATTGAAATCAACAGGAGAATGAAAATGGGATGGAAATTATTTGGAAGATATAAGACAATTCAAGGGAGCCTTCCACTGTGTCTTACAAAGAACGATTTCCACCAATGTATTCAGTCCATGCTCACGTACGATTGTAAAACTTGGACCATAAATGAAAAAATAGATCAGACGCCTCAAACAACTCAAAAACGTATGCAGATATGTATGCTGGTATTACCTAAAGAGAACAGAAAAGGAATGGATCAGTCTGAAGACAAACAAAAGTGTAATTAGATATTGCAAGAAGAAATTACCATAATTGCACAAAGATGGTACTCTACTGGAGTCCAAGGGTTATCAAAAGACCAAAATAACAACCAAAAGTAAGATGACAGGATAAACTCAGAACATTTGTTGGAGAACATGGAGAAGACAGGCTCACAGTAGCTGGAATATCATTGGAGAATACTTCATCCAGCAGTGGATATATATATATATATATATATATATATACAGTGTTCGACAAACCTATACATTTGCACGCCCCGGGCGAGTGGATTTAACATTGTGGCGAGCTCCTATTGGCCCAAGCAGCACACGTTTGGTACTAGGTGGCGAGTAGATTCTTTGGTGATTTGTCGACCACTGTATATATATATATATATATAGCAACTGTAAATATTACTGTATGTTCATTTGCATGTCTTAGACAGGTCTGCAACCCAGTCTTTCGCCATTGTCACCCAGCATACAGCGCTTCCACTGCAGCAAGGGATTCTGGGAAATGACATGCAAATGAGCACTCAGTGCCACCTTTTGTCTCAAGCTCGTATTACACAAGCCAATCCTCAAGCCAATGCATGCTGTTTTAAACACAGCTTTTAAACAGAGGCTGGGATGAGATGCAAAGCCATTAGACCTACTCACATACATGTTTCAACCTTGATGGGTATCATCAGTGTGAGGCTGGTCTTAATGGCAAAGCAGGTTTGAGACTAGACTAGGTAATCACCACTAGACCTAGTCTAGTCTCAAACCTGCTTTGCCATTAAGACCAGCCTCACACTGATGATACCCATCAAGGTTGAAACATGTATGTGAGTAGGTCTAATGGCTTTGCATCTCATCCCAGCCTCTGTTTAAAAGCTGTGTTTAAAACAGCATGCATTGGCTTGAGGATTGGCTTGTGTAATACGAGCTTGAGACAAAAGGTGGCACTGAGTGCTCATTTGCATGTCATTTCCCAGAATCCCTTGCTGCAGTGGAAGCGCTGTATGCTGGGTGACAATGGCGAAAGACTGGGTTGCAGACCTGTCTAAGACATGCAAATGAACATACAGTAATATTTACAGTTGCTTTATGCTTTACTGTGGAGGGTTTTTGTCACTATATATATATATATATATATATATATATATATATATATATATATATGTATATGTATGTATATATATATATATATATATGTATGTATATATATATATATGTATATATATATATATATATGTATATATATATATATATATATGTATGTATATATATATATATATATATATATATATATATATATATATATATATATATATATATAACAATGGGATAGCACCATCTTACCTTTCTATCAGTTTATGCTCCCTATCTCCAACTAATAGTCTTCATATCCTGTCTTACTTGGAAACCGCACCCTTCATGTCCCTCTCCAAACTAGGCTTGTACTGTCTCTTTTTACCTGGTCCTCTTCTTTGCCGAACAATGGACACATACATAATAAACATCATTATTTATTAGCATTATTTTTGCTTAATAGCTTGTAAATGACATAAATACAGTAAATAAGAATAAAAAAATAGCTCCAGATTACATGATGTTATGATTCATTTTATCAAATTTATATTTTCCTCCTAATCCAAAAACCAAAATCTTTAGACGAGTTTAAAACCAATAAACACTTTTTTTATAACTAAAACTTAACTTCAAAACCAAATCTCTAATACAATATCTTCAGTATGAGAAGGATTTGGGTTGTCACTATAGAGTTGGAAAAATGTACAATATGGTTTAATTGTAGCCTTAACCACTTTTGCAGCTATTACTACAGGTAGATCGCATTCTAATCCCAACCTTTAATATTTCCATTGATAATATTATCAATGTATCTTTGTTGCCTTTGAAAGGAGCCTTTGGGGGCTACAATTAAAAAGGCATGTGTTGTTTTCTTGCTTAAAAAGTGTAATTGTGAAGTATTTTTAAATGCAAAGACATTTAATAAACAAATTATATTATTATATCTAACAAAGTTTAAATTGGCCAAAAAAATATTTTGAAAGAAAAATGTGGGTTTTCCCTAAAATCACACACAAACGGAAATACAAAATGTAACAACTCTGATATATAGACCTGCATCCCATGGGTTCATAATTAAATCTATACAAAGAAATAATAATATTGAGTCTTCTTATATAGTTCTAACAGTGTACACAATGTTGTACATACAGTAGAGTTTTGCAGGGCACAATGTGTTCCTGCCCTGTGGAGTTGACAATCTTATTTTGGTTCCTGAGGCACAGAGGAGAGTGAGTGATTTGCCCAAGGTCACAAGAAAAGGTGACACTGTGATTCAAATCATGTTCACCTGCTTCAAAAGCGGTGACATTACCATTGAGTTACCTCTTCCTCCCAACTCACATTCCACGTTCTGGAATACTACACTAGTGAAATACAGAATGTTTCCTATTTTCAAAACTATGCAATTGTTTTAATATCATATGTTGTTGCGTACATAAACATGGTACATTCTATTCATATAGTCAACTATAGTGCTAATTGCAATTGGCCAAGTTAGTTGTACATCGTTTTTCAATTGCAAAACTGACATACGCATGGTCAGAGGTAAGTTACATTTTGCACTTTCCTATGTAAATCCCCATGTCGTCTTGTCCAGTTTAACCAAGAATAAATAGACAGTAATAAAATGATTCACATCTCCCCGCAATGATTCATCCTTAAAGCCAGCTGTATGAATATCTCTTAGGAATATTGATATCTCTTCCCCGGCAGAGCAATATATTGCTGATCTCTCGGACAGTAGAGGGGTTAAGAGCACTTGGCAATAGAACTGCAATAAATAAATGCAATTGGTACTATGCTGCAGGTACAGTGATATGATTGCTTGTCCTGGTTATAGGACAAACCTGCATTTCATATGTGCCTGAGAAATCACTACAAGGAACCTCTTGTTAAACCTTACGATTATGTTTTGAGGAAAGCGTAATGCTCCTATACCTGCCAGGAAATGAATGCAGAAACCAAAACAACTTCAGAACCAGCAGGTTGTGGATTCTGTCACTGCTCTGTATCTGTATTTATAGATTAAACACAAGTGTGGTTTCTCTTTACAAGGACTAGAACAGTATGTGAAACACAGCCAATAATAAGTAGAAGAGCATGACATACATTCACAACAGGGATAACAATAAGCCAATATCTTTTTTAGTTGTCAAGTTTTCTGATTTAATGAGTGGGCCTAGAGACAGCTTAATGGGAATCGTACCTGCTGTACCTCTTAAGAACCGACATCTAGCATCATAATTCATTCTGATGACAGTTAAGAAATACAGAAGTGACCTGAGGCAACTTATACCTACAGCATCTCATTGTGCATGGCCAATGCTACAAATGGTTACATTGCTTTTTATTGTGTAACTTAGAAAAGAATGGAGGGCGACGGATTTATATTCAAAAAAAAAAAATGTCATTGATAATTATTGTTCCAATAGTGAGTGATGTATAAAAGAAAATTAAGACCAAAAGAAGGAATTATACATTATTTAAGGCAAATAAAAATATCACATGTGGGTACATTCACGTCTCAGATCTCAGATTATTTAAATGAACATGATCCTAGCTTTTAATACATGGAAAAGTTTTATTTTTTCTTAGGTGACCACACTTTCAAGTGGTGGATTGTAAACATTGGTGACCTTTAAACACACAGTCAGTCCAAACCCAAACCCAAACCCACTGCACACACACACACACACACATATATATATATATATATATATATATATATATATATATATATATATATATACATACTTCTGTTTTTCTTCTCATAAGTAAGGATCATTTAGTTAAATTACTTGTCCAAAACATTACAAGTCTGTAACCAATACATAGGTGAACTGCTACAGAAAGCACTAATATGGCCCAAATTTACTACTATAAATAGTACTATACCGTGAGACATTTTCTCGGCGCTGGAAGACCCTTTCCGCTCGTTCACTTGTATAGCTCCGGTGGGACATATATGTCAGACAAAATGCCTTTCTATAGCCATGACCCTGAATAGAGAAAAGAGTACTAGTACAAATAGTTCAAATACAAGCAATTACTTGATTTGGTAGGCCCGGTAGGCCCCTACTGCGGAACAAAGACAACTGCATTGTGCTGGAGGAATAAGGTCATAGCTTTTATTAGTAGTACAAGATAAATTCTGCTTAACCTCAGACTTGCCTGTACCATGTTGAGAGTCCCCAGCTTTGCTGTGACTCGTGATCCCTGATGCTGTGCGCCAGCTGACACAGCACAGCTCTAAAGCTTCACCCCACAAAAGGAACTCCAACACCTGTGTCGCTACACAGGCCAAATACAGTACTAACCAGGCAGTATGTCCAAACTTTATATTTGTGGGCCCTGTCTATATACTGAAACAACCGCCCACCAAGCTGTTCCAAACCACAAAGAATAAAAAAAAATATTTTCAGGAGTAGAATTTAACAGTTTGTAATTCTTAATTCAACTTTCTTTCTCTCTATCTATCTATCTATCTATCTATCTATCTATCATATATATATATATATATATATATAAGAGAGAGAGAGAGGGGGGAGAGAGGGGGGAGGAGAGAGAGGGGGGAGAGAGGGGGAAAGGAGAGAGAGGGGGAGGGAGAGAGAGAGAGAGAGAGAGAGAGAGAGAGAGAGAGAGAGAGAGAGAGAGAGATGAGAGAGAGAGGAGAGAGAGAGAGAGAGAGAGAGAGAGAGAGAGAGAGAGAGAGAGAGAGAGAGAGGGAGAGAGAGAGAGGGAGAGGGAGGGAGAGAGAGAGAGGGAGAGGGAGGGAGAGGGAGGGGAGGAGGAGGGAGGAGAGAGACTGATAGGGAGGGAGAGAGAGGGAGAGAGAGACACACAATCACAGCTTTTTTCAGGTGGAACATGGTGGAACCCAGTTCCTGTACCTTTTTTTTTTATAGACCACATGATCAATTTATAGCATTATTGTGATCATTTAAAAATACTAATTTTTAAATGTTTTATAAAACAATTAGAATGTAATCATTATTATTTAACAAAAATAATAACAAATAGATTCAAAACGATTTTGAAAAGTGAATAAATTTGTACTGTATATTGCGCATGTCCAAGAATAATTTCCTCCACAGTTCCCTCCTCACATTAGACAACAAATTCACCAACTAACAATAACACAGGAAAGGTGAGACTGGTTCTTGCTGCTACCACGAGATGAGTGGCAAGATCCCGCCTTCTGCGCACAATTCCCCTAACACTCCACCCCTGACTTCTGGGACCCTTAAACCCTCCCACTACACTATCCAGTAGGTGCCCAGCTCATCTGGTCATGTTTATTTTATTTATAAAAATGTTTAACCAGGAAGTAATACATGAGAGTAACCTCTCGTTTCCAAGTATGTCCTGGGCACAGAGTTATAAAAAATACATGGTTACATTAAAGAACAGGGGTTACACAGTCAAATCACTGACAGATAGAGTTAGAAAAATCGGTACAAGGGATAAAAGGATTGTGAGTTTTAGATTGAAATAGAGCAGCTTTAACATCACCCCGACATCAGTGAACGGCAGCAAACGGCTCACACCCTTTGGCTGCTCTTCGGCAATGCAGCTGTGAACAAAAGCTCTTTGTGTCCTCATGGTTCATTAACATTCCAGTGGGTGGGGTTGACAATCCACAGAGAACAAGCAAATGTTAACCCTTAGCACCCTGGTCCTTTGCAGAGGGGTGCCGCTCTTGGGGAGCCCCATCAGGCTGTGCACCTTTGGGGCAACGCAGATGCACAGTGGGGTGGGTGGCGGAGATGCAATGCAGCTGATTTTACCCCTGCGTAACTGCTAGGGTCATTTATTTGTAATAGCCTTCTTTCTAGTGATAGTGGAAAATCGAATTTTGATCTGGACCTTATTATTTAAAGAGACACTTCTATGTTTGTCAATATATGAAAGCTTTTATCAAGAAGATGCGAAAGTCAAATGATGGAGATATCTTCAATTGACATGTACTGAAAGAGGGAACATTTATTAGGGCCAAAGTAGAAATATATACACATTCTGTAAAAAAAACTCAAGCCTCCCTTACAAAGAAATACAGTAACTCGTAACTTTACGAAGAGCTCGTCAACCATGCAAAATTTGAGTCAGAGTTTGCAAGCGATTCACCAAGCAGTGTGCAATTTCATTTAATATACTAATTTGCTAAAATTTCACATATCCCTAGATTAATGCTTTCGGCTATAAAAAGGGAACACCAGGGTTTTGCTGCCTGTCTTGCGATATCGCTAAAAGCGTACTGACGCGTTTCACAGAGAATTTAATTTGGGGGAAGGGAGGCACATTGATTACAACCTCGTGACTTCATTTTGGCCAGTATCACAAATCTCTAATTCCCAGTGTACAGTATAAACTTGTCAAATATTTTCTAGAAGGATATTTTCCTATACAATTCACTACTTACCGATGTTGCAAGACTTGCGGTTTGTTCAGCCGAGGCAGCTCGGGGTCCCGTGATGATCACAGCCAGGAGTGATTAATGCTGTGGGGGGAGGTTATGTGGAAGCATCAACCCTACCACGCAATGTGATCGTGGCAGACACTGTCTCCAACACCGTGGTCGTTTTGCTTTTTCGCCCGTGGTGCTGATGACTTACTGTGGTCTTGCTACATCTGTACCTTTGCAGAACACACATAAACAAACGTACAAAGTGGAACCAGGGCAGGGATATACAGAACTGTAGAAATAGTATCAACACACATTTTTTTCCCTCCATTTGCATTTTCTTAGTCTGATAGAATTAACCAACTGAGCATTTCCATTTCCCTTGTAGAATGCTCAATCAATGGCTGAAATGAAGTGGCATTTCAATCAATGGAGATCTTGATTTGCTAGTACCAACTGAGTGTCAAGACAGAGAGAAAAAAAAATAATTTCCGTTAACCTCTTCACAGCATTTGAGGTCTGCAAGGCACTGCATAGCATTAAATATGATAATACGATTACTCCATCCTGAGCCATACTCCAACCCACAAGAAGCAACGAGCTTACCCTTTGTTTCATCTCATGAGCAGGGCTCTCATTACCTTTTTGTATCTGTGCATGCTTGTCCATATTTGTATGTAACTGTTTATGTTATTATCACATCGTTGTACCCCCACTGTTCCACGCTGCGGAATATATAGAAGGGTTACAAATAAATTATAATAATAAATAATAGTATATGCAGTAATATTTGGCTTGTTTCTCTTTAAAGGGCAATCTAAGCAGGCAATCTTTTCTTTTTAGCCTAGGATTGAAGCAGGGGTGGAACCCCATTACTTTCAGCTCCCGACTGCCTCTGCTTCTAGAGATACTTACCTCCATAGGGGATGCCGGTATCTGCTGCAAGTTTAAAACTCCTGCGTCAGATAGGCCAATAGGGAGCCGCACCGGATGACGTCACGGCTTACTATTGGTCAACAGTGCACGGGGGCTTTGAAAAGCATCCATTATGTGATCCCTGCTAGCAGAGCAGCTACCGCACCCACAAGGAAGGTAAGTATCTCTGGAAGCAGTGGGTCTCCAAATAGGGTTCACCTCCTGATACCCCCTACTTTAATCGTATGTTAAAAAGAAAATTCGCCAAAAAAACGCTTGCTTGAAATCCCCTTCAAAAATGAAGTAATAGAGTAGCATGTTGGCTCTGCTCCGCCACCACAAAAGAAATAAACACCAGAAAAAAGCAAAATAAGCCCTAAAATAACAATATTAATACAGCATATAAATCCTAGAATCTGCTAGTCTTGGACCTGGTCCGAAATCACCGGGTAAGCAGAAGCTAGAGCCAGAAAATCACAGGTCCTCCTCGGCATGGGTGCGAGGGAGCTAAAATGACTGACTGCAGTGGTCGATTGATCTAATCTTGGCACTGCCATGATCCCATCTCAGCCTGGGCAAAATTGAGAGTGAGGCGAGCTGTGTAGCTGGAGGGGCAGAAGAGGTCCCTATTTAATATCAGAGGAGATCGGAGCCCTGAAAGCATTTATACCCCAAGCAGGCTGAAGTGGAGTCAGGGAGCTAACATCCACCGGGACGGGCGGTCGAGGAGGAGACGCTCAACAGTGGACAGAACCCATGAAACAGCGGAACGTGTGAGTGGCTGATCCCCTTTTCCCGCCCATCCTGGCTGCAGGCGGGTGCCAGAGAGGCCGCGCTCCCTAAACAAAACAAACCACCCGACTCAGCGTGCCTCCCTACACAAATTCAATAAAGCAATTAGGGCTACAGATAAATACAGCGACAAGGAATGTATTTTTTGGCAAATGCTTGTCTTTCTGTTGATTTATTTTTTCTTCTTTATTTTGTGTAATTTATTTGTTTTATTCTGGCTTATTTTGGGTGTTTGCTTTGTTTAATTCTGGTTTAGTGTTGTTGATTGCTTATTTGAAGTGGTTTATTTTTGGTGATTGATTTTTTGAATTGTGGTTTATTTTTGGGGATTGATTTTTTGATTCTTGGTCTATTTTTGGTGATTGTTTATTTTTATTGTGGTGTACTTGTGGTGATTGTTTATTTTTATTGTGGTGTACTTGTGGTGATTGTTTATTTTTTAGGCTGCCTATTGACTGCCATAGTGGCTAATCATGCCCTGGGGATGGTGGTTAGGTCGCCTGGATGGGTAGCAGGGGAGGGTGTTAACCCCCTAATTACTTTAGCCATTACTAACCGATAAGGTGATTAAAGGGTTAGGGTCCATTGGATTGTATTTGTTATTGTTGTGTTCCTGCCAATGGAGTACAAGGATGGGGAGGAAGATGAGGATGGCCTTAATCCTGGCAGGGGTAAGTAGAATTTTTATTTACTCTATGCTGGCTGGATAATGTTTTATTTTGAATGGGCTATTATCCATATCTAGATAATAATAATTTTGCCCATTACTGTACTGTGTTGGGTGGGTTGTTGGGGGTAGAGGAGGTGGGTATTAGGGTTGTTGTGTTTTTAATGTTGGTTTGGGGGTAGAGGGATTGGGTGAAGTGGTAGTTGCCCCAAGGGTGGGTGGTTAGGCCTCCCAGGTGGGTAGCAGGAGTTTGTTAACCCTTTCATTACCATATTGGTTCCCACCACTATGGTAGTGAAGGGGTTAACTCCTCCTGCTACCTTCCTGGCAGGCCTAACAACCCAGCCTGGGGCAAATACCCCCTTATCCATCCCCTCTGCCCCTAATAAACAGGCAATTCAGGTATAACTACTACGCCGAGCGGTTTTGGCATTTTTCTACCTCAAAGTTTGAGATGGTTTCAGATTCTTTCTGAATACTGTCATAACAAAAATGACAAACCGTTCGACAGGAACATGCCAAACATTGCGAGATAGCAGCAAACTCATAGAAAACCCCTATGTCTTTTTCACCAAGTTGAAAATCACTATCAAAATGATCTTTGCAAATATTTAATATCCATTCATTAAACTCCAAAGTGTTTTGGGATAAATTGTCATTTGTTTGTTTTTTTTTTCTTTATGTCCACATAGGCCAATGACCAATAAAGCTGCAAAAATAAGCATTTAAATTGCCAAAGAGAGCAATGAAGTACAGTAGCAGCCTGCCAGTCACGCTTACATCAATGTGAAATGCATATAAAACAAGCTATCTGGGTTGATAAATTGTACTTAATTCCTATACACGTTGTGCCTTTTTAGCTGCATTTTAGTTTTGAATTGTGCTTTCCTTTTTTGGGGGGGGGGGGGGGGGAGGAACGGCTTCTTGGATGCTTTTTATGCATGTAATTTTTATTGAACTAGGTGAGATCCTTATTTAATGTGTGGTTGAAACCTATCCCAGCTTCATATTGCAAAGCCAGTATAACCAGCCTCACAGCTATCTGTGAGTAGGTTTTATTGGATATGCAATTCTTTAACCCAGGCTATGTTGAAAAGCTGTGTAATAAGCAGGCATACGCTTTTAGGGCTCCATGTTAAAATGGATAAGAAGCAAAAGGGACACATTTGCTATTTATTACCCAGAATGCATGACTGCAGTAGAAGCACTATATGCTAAGAGATAATGGGGAAAGTAAGAATTGCAGACCTGTCTGAGATGTGAATGTGCTCACAAGTGATATTTGTATTTCCTGTGAGGTCCTTTACATTTTTACGGGGTCCGAAACATTTTCCCCAAGCAAAAGCTGATTTTCAGGAGTATGTTGAGTGGGGCCCTAAATGTGTTAAGCATTAGTATCCTGGGCCAAGTATTGTGTAGCCAGCACTGCAGTACCAAGCAAGTTCATAAAATGATCCCAGCTATATTTTGTTGCACTGTTCAGTTATTTGAGTTCGGCTTTTGGATGTACAGTAAATAAAAAAAATAGATATTAAGCATATTTAATGTATGTAAGTATGTCTTTATTTATATAGCGCCATTAATGTACATAGCGCTTCACAGAAGTAATACACGTGATGTATGTATGTATATCTTTATTTATATAGCGCCAAAAGTGTACTCAGCGTTTAACAAAAAATACAATACAGTGAATTATAATAATACAATAAGCGCAGCAAAATCAGACAATAGGAAAGGAAATGCCTGCCCCAAAGAGCTTTATGTATGAGGTGTAAAATGATCAGCCATGGGGCTACTGATATGCTTCTGTAAGCAGGTGTGTTTTAAGGTGGGTCTTAAAGGTGGATATTATTAATCAGACAGCAGAAAAGCTGTTGTATGGCTGAATGTTTTTATTTTATTTCAATTTCAGAAAGCTGCATTCAATTTTCCAAGGGTGAAACTATTAATTAAATAACTACAGTGCTAAGCTATTATTGCTCAGCAGAAGAGAGAAAAACATCTGTGTGTGTGTGGTTAGTACATAATGTACCTAATTCAACAAAGACTAAATCAATGAAATTAATAGTTATAATATATGCATACAGTACATAGAATTGACAGCATAAACAGTATTTGTTAATTTAAAGAAGCCGTCCAAACCATTTTTATGTTTTTAAAATATATATATATAGGGGGTCTCCGAAGCTCAACCCCATTAATTTCAGCTCCAGGGGCCCCCTGTTTCTCGAGATACAGACCTCCAAAGGGGGTGCCGGTATCTCGGCAAAGTTTAAAGTTTCCGCGTCCCGCGAGCCAATAGGAAATCAAACCTGATTACGTCACGGCCTCCCATTGGCCCGCAGGATGCAGGAGCTTTAAAACTATGCCATTACATGAATCCTGGAAGTGGAGCAGCTACCGGCACCTCCTACGGAGGTCTGTATCTCCGAAAACCTGTATCGCCTGGACCCTGGACACACAGAAGTGTCGTGTACCTACGTCCTGGAACATGAATGTTGGCAGAAAAGGCAGGCCCAGCTGAAGGCCAAATATTGCTGCAGACTACTGCAACTGCAAGAAAGTCATGGTGGGTGCATTGAAACTGCAGAAGTTTCAAGCAAAAAAGGGACCTTGGGATAAATAATGCACCATAGTCTTCCAAAGTAAAGGAAGAGGAAGAAAAAGAAAAGAGGTTCTCAGCTAACCGTGGAAGTTGCAGACACATCCGCAGATGACCCTGTGACATCAAAATGGCTTGAGGAGTCCTGCAGCATAGAGTGAAATGAAGATTTATCCCTGGAAGTCATGTACCCCGAAGAAGTATCTGTCTGGTTCTGTCAGTGAGAACCCCTCAACAAATAAAACCAGGGTAGCGGAGCCAGAACAAATAAGTGACGATGCCTTGACCAGCCCTGAAGATACATAGCAAACAGACAAGGAACAATTGTTAAGAGAGTTTCTGTACAAACAGGCCAAGCAAACTGACTTACTATGGCAGCATATTGAGCAGCAAGTCCAGCTCCAAACCAAGGACCAGACAGCCCAGGCTGTCTCAATTGAGGACGGCTCTGGTGATGGCAAACGCTAGTATTGCTGCCATGGAAGGGAAGCAAAGCCACTATGAGGAGGCTCAAAAGAAGGTCCTCCGTCTCAATATAGAGCTTGATCTCTCTCAGAAAAAGTCTCACAGGCTCTGCTCTGAGCTGGGAAGCTCTAAAAAAGAGGTTCACACTCAAATCATAGAGCTGAATGTTTCTTGCCGGGAGGTTAGTGGCCTCAGCACAGAACTGGAATTCTCTCAAAAGGAATTTCACAGTCTCGGTGCAGAACTGGGAGTCTCTCAAATGGAGATTTGCAGTATTGGTACAAAGCTGGAAGTCTCTAAAAAAGAGGTTTGCACTCAGCACAAAGCTAGAAGTCTTACATCATGAGATCCGAAGTCTCAGCATAGAGGTGTGTAAATGGAAGGATGACTATGGAAAGGTTCTGAATGTTATAGAGAATTAATGGGAATATTTCCCATATCTGATACTCCAAGTTCCCAAAAGGAAAAACAATTTGTTTGTCTAAAACACATAAAGCCAATTGATGATAAATCAGAATCTTAGGGACATGAGATAAGCTAAAGAGGATAAATAACATAGAACATAATAAACATGTGGACAAAATGAATGTTAAAGAGACTGAAAAAAAGAGAACAGAAACCCGATAGAGAAGGTTTCATATCTGACTGATCAAGTCAGAGAAGAAAATGAGAAACTTCACAAAGTAATGGTGAAGAAACAAGTGGAGCAAGGAAGGTGGGAAGTCCAGATAGCACTGAAAAAGCACAGGGCGCCTTGGAGCAGGAAAGCGGCCAATCGCTTTGTTTTAAGTTAGACATTTCTCAAATTAAAGCCAACTCTGAAACGAAGAAGAGAAGCATTGTAACATTTAAAAAATACTACAGAGCTCTTATCTAAGGAAGGAAGGTTGAAGAGAGAACGGTATCTGCGCAAACGCTTTGCAGCAGTCATCGTATACTGTAGGCTGCCTATAGAAGAACGAAAGCTTGTCAGCTTTATCGCCAGAATAAAGCAGCCTGCCTTCTCCAGTCAATATGGGGAATTCAATGACAAAGAAAGAAATCTGAACATTTGAAGCAATGTGTAATTGTGTAAAATGTTAGGAAGTATCTGCAGCAAAGATGGTACAGGAAAATAAAGGAAGCTACATGTATGATTCAGTCCAGATATAGGTCCTATGTCACAACTAAGGAAGCTGTACATTGCTATAAGCACACCCACAATGCCATCTCAGTGCTACAATCTGCTTTTTTTCAGCCAGGAACCACTAAATAATGACTGGGTTGTGCATTACAAATCCAGTCATACTACCATGCCCACATGGGCCCAATCAGATTCCTCGCGATGAAAACAACTGCTATAAAAATTCAGTCTTTGACTAGAATGAGAAAAAATGTTATTTGAGTTCTCTAGCAACCAGATTACATAAGACATAAATTGTATCTAGAGATATCCAATGTGGGCTTGGTGAATATGTGTGTGTGTGTGTGTGTGTGTGTGTGTGTGTGTGTGTGTGTGTGTGTGTGTGTGTGTGTGTGTGTGTGTGTGTGTGTGTGTGTGTGTGTGTGTGTGTGTATATATACACACTGTCCTGATGCCTTGGATTATCAAACAATGATTGAATAAAGTGAAGTGCCCTGCACTTAATCAAAACCTCATTCGGGGTGTCCTCCAAAAACCAAATATTGAATCAGGATTATTACTCACAGCTTGTTGAAACTGCCCCTTCAGGATTGTCTCTGTGGCGTTCCGACCGCTGCAGTTGAGTCCAGTAGCAAAAAATAGGGGAAAGCAGTGCACAAACAGGAGAAAGGGTCCAGAAAAAACTTACTTTATTAGAACATGGTTAAAAAAAATAGGAGTCATGATGTCAAATAGTAGCATAGATGTCATATTCCATGAGCACTTTTAAACTCTGAAGCACAGCCGTATTTTCGCTCCAAACCCGTAGTGACATCACGGCATGCGGGCGCACGCCTTGCGCATGCGTGTGCCCTCTGTTGTCACCCGTCTCGTGCGTCAGCACAACTGGGCTCCAGGTTAATAAAAAATAGATGTGAAGCATCCTCCCTTACCAATATAGTGCCACTCACAGTCCCGGCATCCAGCTCAATGAAGAGGCAGCGTGAGCTCGGCCACGCGGATAACCGCGCATGCGCCAACACACAGCCTCCGTGGAGCACCACACAACTGACAGGGAGTGGCATGTGACGGGTCAAGAGAAAACACATAATGCTAAAATCATTAAAATAATTAAACTAGCAATAATGCTGTAAAAGTATATTTCAAAGGAAATATAAATAAAGTTACACAAACACTATTATGAAAATGACAAAACGTATCTCCTATTAATAATCGAAGGTCATTCACATTTTCACCAAACTAAGGTTATTTAGCACTTCAATTAATATTGTGTTCTTTGCATAATTCGTATAACCTCCAAACCAAAGCCATTCTTTTCTTGTGCGACTATAAAAAAAATCAATGAAAGATGCCAGATCAAAAGGGGAGCAAGAAGACACAAATCCTTTTTGAAAATCCAATGAAATCATTAGTAACTAATATATATTTTCATCGGTAGATATCTTGATATGCATAATTGTTTTGAGAATCAGTATAATCATTAATGGCTACTATTTGTTTACATTGGCTAGATTTCCCAAAACACATCAGTGTTTAGAATGGATGCAAAATGTATCAAATATCATTTTAGTTACAGAAACCTTTTTTATTAACCTGGAACCCAGTTGTGCTGATGCACGGGATGTGTGATGTCAGAGGGCGTACGCGCGCATGACGTGATGTCACTACAGGTTTGGCGCGAAAATATGGCTGTGCTTCAGAGTTTAAAAATGCTCCGGGAATATGACATCTATGCTCCTTGATAAAGTACTCTCCCGTTCGAAACGCGTAGGAGAGCTGCGTACTCCTATTTTTTAACCATGTTCTAGTAAAGTAAGTTTTTTTCTGGACCCTTTCTGCTGGTTGTGCACTGCTTTCCCCAATTTTTGGCTATTTGACTAGAATGAGAAAGAACAGTATGTATGATCACGCCCCTAAAGATGAATTACTGGTTGTCCACTCATCTTTGCAACGGAAAAGGCACAAGAATACAGGTTTACCAACTGCAAAAAAGAGAAGCCATGGGTACCGCTTATCTGTGAGGAAAACTACAACAAAATTGATGTACTGGAATTTAAGGATCCTGAACCAGGCGCAAATGACCTCCCTACTGAAAAGGGGGTTGTGCTTATTTTGGATAAGCCAGTGATGGATGCAGAAGCTGTAGGCCGGAGTCCCCTGGTACTAAATAAACGTCAAGACGGTGCTACTGTAGTAAAGATTCCCCGCCATATACAGTACCACTTGGGACTTCCCCACACATGGAAAACTGTCAAACTGGAAAACTGGAAAACTGGAAAACTGTCGACTGTCAAAGAAGCATGTCCCGGGAATCAGAGTTAATGAAAACTCCGCCAAGTTCTTCGACTGAGCCACTGGTCTAGTCGCCTGTGCTGAAGCAGAGATATCCTTAAAACCTGCCCTGTTGGGGGTTTGAGGACTGGAGTTGAGAACCCCATACCCTAATATCTATCAAAGACAAATAAAACAATTGCTTTCTGTGGCATTTCTCTTTTAGTTTTGCAGCTTGGAGACTTAAAAGATATGCACAAAGATAGAACAGTCTAACCAGAAAATATTGAATATAAGGCAGATAATGAATCAATACAGAGGAGCCATTAATCCTTTGGGTGCCCCATGATGTGTGGGCTATGCCCTCCAGGGTCTACATAATGTAGTAGCTATGTCATGGGCTTTCTGCTCATCTTGTAGGGGAGATCACGTTCTGCGCTGAATGTGATCAAGCCGCAGGAGCCAGGCTCCTTTATCCGTTCGCCGGGATGTGCTGGAGGGGATGTGGCCCTCTGGTATCGGGTCCCATCCGGCACTCAAAGGATTAAGAATAGTTTTGCACAAAGGGTGATAGACGGTTGCCTTAGCAGGCATCTGAGTAGAGGTTTGGCAGCAAAGGGTTAATAGGTGAAGACATTATTCATTATAATTGCCATAGTCACAAGTACCCATCTGCATGCCTCAAGAGCCAAGGCTGCACAATCATGGCATATAATCTGCAAAGAGTTACACATGCAAATTGCTCCAATTAATTTGCTAATTGCATCCAATGTTTGTACATGGTATATTTTAACTATCTGACTTGGCTTTAGACCACACAGCAAGTAACACGTGGATATATTCCAACTGCATGCATTTTGTTTTCTGTAGAATCGTGTAGTAAGAGTCTTAAAACAATGTGGAGCCTTTTGAGCGCGACTGACCTTTTTTGACTTTCTAATGCTTCTTTTACTTATGGAAGATATATCTAAAAATGTAATTGGGACCATTCCCGTTTATTTTGAGTGATTACACCTAAGTGCTGCCTGTAATTCACTAACATATCTAAACTAATAGGTGATCACCTGCTTTGGAGAAAAACTTGGTTGTTGCGTATGACTATGCTGTAGGTTAGAGTGCAGCAGAGGCACTGGCGAAACCTCATCCACACTAGATCAATTTGATAGGTTAGGCTCTGATTATCTGTGTTTTAGAGACAGTAAATTAGATTTCCTAAAGGGAAGGAGCTGTAAGGGTTGGTAAAAAAAATATATATATATATATATATATATATATATATATATATATATATATATATATATATTTATATAGTGTGTATATATACCGTGCTTTTTTGTAAAAAAAAAAAAAAGTACCGGTTCTGGTGGCTGCAGACAAATTTCCAAGGGCCCAGGACAACACTTTCCACTGGGCCACACTGGTTTCAGCAGCCTTGCAAAACTCCCTCTCCTCCACACACCCATCTTTCTCTCTCTCCCCCCCACCTCTCTGTTCCTCTCCTTTCCCCCCAAACGCACTAACCCCTTCCCTTAATATACATAATAACCCCCTCCTCCAACACACATAATAACCTGCCTCCTCTATACACATAATATCCCCCTCCCCAAATACACCGAATAACCTGCCTCCCCAAATGCACCTAATAGCCCACCTCCCCTAATACAATAATAACCACCCTGCCCATTCCACATAATATCCGCTTCTCCCAATACAGATAATAATCCCCTCCCCAATACACATAACCCTCCTCCCCAATGCACATAATAACCCCGCTCCCCCAATGCATAAAATAATCCTGCTCCCCCAATATACAAAATAACCCCCTCTCCCAATACACATACTGTAACCCCCCATACACACAACCCCCTCCCCCAATACACATAACCCCCCCCCCAACACATAAAAAAAAAAGAACAATACACACAAACACACACACTTCCCCCATATAAGAATTTTACCTTGGGGAGGGGAATGGGGGTTGAATAGGGCGGCTTGGTCTGTTCAAAACGGCTGCACTGCTCAGCCATGCGGTGGCGTGAAAAAGGCAGGGACGAGGGGGATTGGCTGAGTAGAATGACGACCCGCCCTCGCAGCAAGCAGTGACAACAACTGCTACAGAATCAGCCGGTGCAGAACTCGAGGTGATGGGGAAAAAAGGTCCCGAAGTGTCACAAAAAAAATGTATATATAGCTATATATATCTATATACATCATGTTCAGGAAAAAATGGACTCCTTTTGGTTTTCATCATATTTGATATATTTCTCACTCATTCCCCATGTAACTGTGCATAATTGCAGGTCTGTTATTTAGATTAACACTATATAAGAAGCTCAATGTAGACAAACACATGACGTTCACTAAATTGCTGTCATTGTATTATGCCAACATGTACCAGATACACTGTGGTAGGTTCATGTTCACTAAACGAGACACAGGATTTTTCCTTCGTAGTTCATAAATGTGTTCAACTGTTGTAATCTAATCATCAACACTAAGATTATTATAGAGTTCAACGTGTCTTCAAAATGTCCTCTTTCTACTGAAACGCACGGTTGAAGACGGAAACCCTACTGTCTGATTGCATAATCGATAACGCGTTTATCCAGTTGTTCCCACTCCTGAACGATATGTTTTAGGAATTCGTTTTTTCAGTCTTCCTAGCCACAATCCTTTATCAGGTAACATTTTATGTAAGCATTTTGGACCATAATTCTTACTCTGTCTCAAGCACTTTATAACGTGCTTATATTCTTCGCTAAACACCATTTCTAAATATAGTATGCCATCACCAGTTCCAAAGAATATTAGATCAAATACAGTAATTCTCAAATATAATAATCTACTGTGACAGACATATAATTGCTTGAATTTTCATAAAAATTGAGGGTTTTTTCTGCAAGATATGACAAATAATGAAAGGAGTCCCCTTTTCTCTGAATGTACAATGTAATTGTATCCCATAACTGTCGCGGCCGAGTTTATTCTAACATTTACCCGGTCTCGGCCGCGACAGATACCAGCCTCTCCGGGTCCGCCGGGTCCCCCGGAGCCCCCCACCGCCATCCCCCACATCGCGGGACACCAGGGCTCCCTTCGTGGTGACGTCATCTTAGATGTACGTGTAGGAGGAGGTCCTGAGTTCCCTGACACTCTTTTAAGCTGTTCCGCCTTCACTTCCGCAGTGAACTACACATGGAAGTATTCTGAGCATTGGAGATGCTGGAACGCTGCAGCACTCATGGCAGGAGTTGCAAACAGCCACATCAGGTGCACAGTATCATTGTCGGACCCCCCCCCCGCTCCTGTAGATGACACCCCTTACAGATTCTCTCCAATGTTTGTGTTATTTTAGCATCCTGTAAGTGTATCTCCTAGGGACACTTTCCTTTAAATAAATTCACTCAATTTTGTACACAGTTACGCGCTATGGAGCTTGCGCTTTTTTGTGTTTTGTTCTTCTACATATATATATATGTGTGTATATATATATATATATATATATATATATATATATATATATATATATATATATATATATATATATATATATATATATATATATATATATATATATATATATGTATATATATATATAATCAAAAAATAAATAGATGATACCGTTCTGTGGCTAACAAAATGCTTTTATTTGTGCGAGCGTTCGAGATACACTGATCTCTTCTTCCGGCGATGTTACAGTGAATGAAGCAAGCAAAGGGTATACTTAAAAACAGTGTCTCTTGGAATGTTATCTGTGCTTGTCCCTCCCCCGTGTGCGGATGTGATTTATGGCTAGAGGTGTTAAATGGTTCCTGAAAGTTAGTGATGTAAGAGTGTGTGTGTGTGAATATAAATGAATGGAGAGCCCACAGTGTATATACAGTGCTTAACAAAAGGTGTGTGTGGAGTGGGAGTTAATGTAAATGGTGTGGGTAGGTGTGGAAATGTGAGAGATTGTAGCATAACTAGAAGTGTGTGTGGATACTATGTAGTCCCTATTGGTGTATAGGGATGGAAAACAAGGAGTATTAGTATGTGTAAGAGACAGCTGTGTGTGCATACATATAGCACAGTATGTACAGACATGTCCTTTAGCGCTCATGGGAAGAGAGTTCACTTGTGTCAGTAATGACTCATAAAATTTCGATCTCTGTTTATGCCACCGCTAAGTGTCCCGAACAGAGATCGAAATTTTATGACACAAGTGAACTCTCTTCCCATGAGCGCTAAAGGCCATGTCTGTACATACTGTGCTATATGTATGCACACACAGCTGTCTCTTACACATACTAATACTCCTTGTTTTTCCATCCCTATACACCAGTAGGGACCACATAGTATCCACACACACTTCTAGTTATGCTACAATATCTCACATTTCCACACCTACCCACACCATTTACATTTACTCCCACTCCACACACACCTTTTGTTAAGCACTGTATACACTGTGGGCTCTCCATTCATTTCTATTCACACACACTCTTACATCACTAACTTTCAGGAACCATTTAACACCTCTAGCCATAAATCATATCCAAACACGGGGGAGGGAGCGACAAGCGCAGATAATATTCCAAGAGACACTGTTTTTAAGTATACCATTTGCTTGCTTCATTCATTGTAACATTGCCGGAAGAAGAGATCAGTGTATCACGAAAGCTCGCACAAATAAAAGCATTTTGTTAGCCACAGAACGGTATCATCTATTTATTTTTTGATAATATATATATTATTTTGCAACATATTTTTCACACTTGAGACACTTCACACAGCTCATGCTCTGGGATTTCAATACTTGTGTGTAATATATGTATAATTTATGTAGTGTTTTATTAGTATCGTTTTGTCGTACATCAGTGGGGGCCTTGAATCACTTTGTTTTACTGGTACATGCTGCTATTTCTGCAATCTATTACTGTACTTTGTTGTAAGCCTATCTACAGTACTTCCGGTGTTCAATTTGTTTACTTGGGGTTACCTAGCAACTAGCCAGTGTTTGATTGCTGTGCGATCCCAACCAGCCCACTTTATTTGACCTGTATGTTTGTTCAGGGGGTATATATTGTTCACAATTCACCATGTCCCTTTGTCTTGAGAAAGGTCCTTGGCAGAACCGAAACATCCATTCTTTTGTTATAAAGTATTTTCACAATTTCTACAAGACCTGTGAGTGCCTATTCTACAGTAGTCACTGTTATTTCTCTGTTGCTGCTCTTGATAAAAGCTCTGTTGGGAACCAAAAGGTTGAGGAATAAAATGTCACTTTTGGAATTCAGAGTGCCTATCCTGCTTTTATATACATACAAATATGTCTATATATTAAATATATATTATGTATAGATTTAAAAGAGAGAAAAGAAAATGACGGCAGTGAAAAGGCAAAAGTGAGAGAGTGAAACAAAGATTTAAAGTAAAAGAGAGAAATAAAATGAAATACAGTAGGAGTGTTAGGGAAAGAGAAAGATCAATGTAAGTTTACGTTTAATTGTGTCACGAATGGCACTATCGCAGTTTACTTAATAAGCCCCAGAGAGAGAGAGAGATGTATATTTTTGCTAGGTTTGCCCCATATTTGCAGTCAAGAGACCTTGATAAATAACCCCCATTGTGTGTATAAGGGAGAGAGGTAAGGGTGATTCTCTCTAAAAGGTACACATTTCTTTAATCTTTATTGATTTACAATGCTAATAAAAATATCCCTATTCCTATATCATAAATAACCCCTGATGAACTGTACCATGATTCAACACCGTTTAATTTTAATAACCTCTGTGAATTAAATGTTAATAATGATTCCTTAGCTCAATTCACCTACTAATTAATAAATTAGCAACTGTAATTCCCATGAAGGACTCGTCATTAGTTTTAATTTCCAGATATTTGCAAAGTTATAGCAGAACGCTGGCCTTTTCTTCGTGTCGACACATGTATGCCTTGACCTACATTTGTAGCAAAAACGGCGAGAGAAAATTAGGTGTTATGCTGTGTGAAAACTTACACCAAACATTGAATCGAAACTACTCTCTAACAAGACAATTATTCTAAGTCTTCTCTGTCATAATACCAAGCTGTTAGACTGGGAGCAGCATCATACATTTCGAATGTCATTGTGTATGAGAGATTTATGAAATAGGTGTAATTGCAGTCTGTAGCATTCACGGTTCTTCAATCTCTGTCATATCATCTAACCTTTTTTTTAGCACAAAATCATCAACATTCCTAAGAAACACATAAGTACTGCAAATGCTTGAAGATAATGTTTGCTCCTAATTATGTCATGTTTACCTTAAATTAAAAATCCAGTATGTTATAGCCTCTATTGCTTTTTTTTCTTCTTCATTTTGCATCCATTCTGTTTGTATAGTTTATTCTTTCCTGTATTATGAATAACACTGATTTCTGATTCCATAAAGTAAGAGTTACTAGGAGACGCTCACTTGTCCTGGTGTATTGGTTTTGGCTTTTGGGGAGGGGGTTTGGCTTTGGTTCTAATTTTACCCTAAATTCCGTTAGTTTTGGTTCTTATTTGGATTTTGAAAGAGTATATGAATTTCATTATTTCTTTCTATAAAGTGGAACTTAATTTAAGTTAATTAATATTTACTAAATATATTTAGATTTTTTTTATTGTTAATACATTCTTATATTATGCATGCATAATATACATATTACATGCATAATATAAGAATGTATTAACAATAAAAAAATCTAAATATATTTAGTGCAGATGTAATAGTTTTGGCAATGGTCTTTTCTGAAGACAGAAACAGGCATCTCACAACCCTGACTGAATCGTTCAGACAGAAGGGATACAAACCAAAGACCATTGCTAAGTTATGATGGGTAAAAAAAAGTGACAAAAACCCTCCACAACAAAGCATATAGCCAATGGAAATATTACTGTATGCTCATTTGCATGTCTTAGACAGGTCTGTTACCCCACCTTTCACCATTATCACCCAGCACACAGCACTTAACTTAACTAAGTATGGTAAACTCCATCCTCATTGCTTCATTGCATAGCCAGTTAACCAACCCCACACTGATGAGACCCATTAAGGTCGAAACGGCTGTCTATGGGTGGGTTTTCTGGCTATGCATCTTAACCCTGGCTGTGCTCAAAGCGGTGACCATGCAGCAAGCTTAAGCCTATAGAGAACCATGTTAAAATGGTTTTGAAGCAAAAGGTGACACTGTCCATTTGCATGTCATTTCCCAGAATCCCTTGCTGCAGTGGAAGTGCTGTGTGTTGGGTGATAATGGTGAAAGGTGGGGTTGCAGACCTATCTAAGACATGCAAATGAACATACAGTAATATTTCCATTATATATGTGTGTGTGTGTGTGTGTGTGTGTGTGTGTGTGTGTGTGTGTGTGTGTGTGTGTGTGTGTGTGTGTGTGTGTGTGTGTGTGTGTGTGTGTGTGTGTGTGTGTGTGTGTGTGTGTGTGTGTGTGTGTGTGTGTGTGTGTGTATATATATAGTGACAGTCATAGACTCTGTATACATTAGTAGGAGGTGGTAGTATGCCGGCTTTCCAGTACACGAGGAGTTAACCCAGCTGATTAAGCAGTCCACAGGTGGTCCTAATTGAGTAAGCTCACCTGCTTTTAAAAAGAGGAAGAGAAAATGCCTCTGGGGCAGCAGTCTCTCTCAGACACTGGGAGAGGACAGAGGAGAGGTGACAGACAGAGCCAGGCTCCACAGACGTATGCTGTCCCAATGGAATAAAGCTCCCAGTTAAGGAGCAAAGTGGTATTACCAAATATTGTTGGTCTGGTCTAGCTTAGCTAACCAGCTGGGTAGATAGGCTTAACCTAGTTTAGTTAGCTTCCCTAACGGGGATAAGCTTTTGTTTATGTTTTGTTTTACTTAAAGGGACAGAGCACCAATTGTTTTTGTTATATTTTTGGACAAATAAATCCATTAGCATATTATTTCACAGGAAGAATTGTGTTGTCTCCTCACTAACCACGGTCATCCTGTCACAAGTGGTGTTAGAAGTTGGATGCCGAATACCCTTTAAAGGGACGAAGCTGCACATTGCAACTGGTGGATCCTGTGCCGGCTGTTACTGTCAGTATGGAGGATATTGTGAAGGCCCTACTACACAGCCCCGCTGTTCAGCAGGAACACACTGCGGCACAACGTGAGACAAACCAGATACTTGCGGCCCAGCTTGACGTTATCGCAGAAACACAGAGGGGACTGGTTCAATGCCTGGCCTATCCAGGCGAATCTATACCTGCAGAAAATGATGCCGCAAGATGACGAACAGGGTTACCTCTGGTCCTTTGAGCGAATCGCTTCCTGGGAAAGTTGGGCCCGCTCCAAATGGGCTGGGATTATCGCACCCTTTCTACTAGGGAAAACCCAAAAAGCATATTGTGACCTCGACAAAGAAGCCGTGGCAGATTACCACCATCTAAAAAGTGAAATACTTGCAAAGATTTGAGTGACTCCCGCAGTCTGTGCGCAAAGGTTACATACATGGAGATACCAGGAACATAAATCACCCAGATCCCAGTTATGGGATTTGACTCATCTGGCGACCAAGTGGCTAAAACCAGAAGCATATCGCCCAACCCAGATCCTTGAGATGGTGGTGTTGGACCACATCATTCGAGCATTACACCAGGACCTTCGACATTAGGTGGGGCAAGGAGAACCCCTCACTTATGATGCCATAGTAGGCCTAGTAGAACGTTTTGTAGCCACCCGTGAACAGTCACGTCCTCTCACACAAACCAAAACCCGCAGCCCAACACGAACAGTAGAAACCAGCGCTGGAACAAAGACCTGTGACCGGCCACACGGTTTGAGGGAGTGGAAAGAAACATGGATAAGGACAGAAACTCTAATGGCCTCATGCAGTAAGCAGCGAAAAAATGCATTAGCCAGTTTAGCAATTAGTCATGTTTTTGGCGTGTTAAACTGGCTGTATGCTGTAAGGGGCGAATCCCTGGCGAATGAATGCGCCACCACCATTTGATGAAATGGCGTGTAAACGGTGGCGGGACGGCTGCCTGGCGAGAAACTGCCGAGAAGCCGTCCCCTGCCGAGTTGTGTTTGCAGCAGAGAGAGATCCGCTGCTCTCTCGGCGCAAACATCAGCACAATAAAAATGATTTTTAAAACAACTTTTATTCATAGTGTACATGTGCAGGGGGTCTCCGGAGCTGAACCGCATTGGTTTCAGGTCGGGGGACCCCCTGCTTCCCGAGATACAGGCCCCTTTATGAGGTGCCGGTATCCCTCTGCATTTAAAGGTCCCGATCACGTGACCGCGGCATGTAAACAAAGCAGAGGGATACCGGCACCCCCTAAAGGGGCCTGTATCTCGGGGAGCAGGGGGTCCCCGGACCTAAAACAAAAGTGCTTCAGCTCCGGAGACCCTCTGCACATCTATACTATGAATAAAACACACATATCAATAAAGATTCATTCCTTACCTTACAGGGTATCTGCTACGGTAGCGAAGCAGCATGAATATTTATTTAATAATACAGTACAGTGAGCAGGGGGTCCTCCGAGCTGAACCGCATCACTTTGTGGACCAGGGACCCCCTGCTTCCCGAGTTGCATGCCCCGGTATGTGTGATCGGATGGGCAGTGTCGCCGCCATGTTTATAGCGTCCCATACGCTACGTGCCCGCAACAAACATGGCGTCCACACTGTAACCGATGCCCCAAACAGGGGCCTGTAACTCGGGAAGCAGGGGGTCTCTGAGCCACAAATAAATGCGGTTCAGCTCAGGGGGCCCCCTGCTCCCGCACAATATTATTAAAATACATTAATGCTGCTTCATTACCATAGCGGATAGCCGCTTAAGTAATGAAGGGGTTAACGCATAATAGCATGTTTATTGGGGACAAATGCCCCCAATAAACATAGCAGCAATACACAACATACAATACAGTAATGGCCAACATTACTATTATCAACAAATGGATAATAGTGCAGTTGTCCATTTAAAATACATACACAACAATAAAGACATTAAATACATATAGCACTCACCCATGTGCGGCTGCAACGATGAAGGCCATCCTCATCTTCATCCTGCCCATGCCCCATCCGCTTCTGCAAAACAGACACAATAATTAAAACATCCAATGTAATGTCCCCTAACCCCTTAATCACCATAGCGGTTATTAACCGCTACAGTCATTAAGGGGTTAACCCACCATCACCCACATACCCTCCCCCACTAACCCCCCCACCCCTGAGGCCTAACCACCCTCACCCAATACCCACAGGGGAGTCCTACCAAATACCATTGGGGCCAATACCCCCTCCCCCAGCACATACAGTACAATAATGTGCCAAATAACTGTTATCCACATAGGGATAATACATTATTTGGCCATTATTAAACAAATTAAATACCGTAATAAAATAAAGAAAATTCTACTAACCTCATAAATAAGAAGGCGTCGCCAGCATCATCCTTGGGGTCCGTTGCCAAAATAATAAATAGCCAATACATCTCAATTACATTAACATACCAATGAACCCCTTAATCACCTTATCGGGTACTAACCTCAAAGGTAATTAAGGGGTGAAACCATCCTGCAATGGCAACACCACTTATGCATAACATCCTCAATGAATTAAAAAACAATTTCCTACACAAATCTCATGTAATCATTCAATCTGAAGCCTCAAATGCCACTTAAAACATTGCATTTACAGTGTATACATGTAGCATAACATGTAAACTACATGTACACGCTGCAAATCAATGCTAACAATACAGTAATCCAACTCAAATAGCCTTACATCACAAGAACTATATTATGTAAGCAAATAAAGTCTCCATCAATGAATAAACACACATGAATTACATCCCTAAACAATTAAAATACCATCCATACCAATTACACAATTAACTATAGCTATCGTAACAGAGAACAAGTTCAAAACATACAAAAAAGGACAACAACAATTACAATATACGAAAGCAAGCCTCTCCATAACCTACAGTACAACATAAAGCCCAAAACTTACATCTCTCTAATAATAAAATACATTTAACACACATCTATGCATAGCAGCATAGCCACAATCATTTACAATACAGAAAATCAAGCTTTAACAACACTATCATTTCTTACCCTGTATGTATATATCTCTCTAGACATATATACATACATACAGTGGCAAGAAATGATATGCATAAAAAATAATGAACACATGAAAAAGCAAAAAAAAACACAGTTACATTAAATACATTTCTTTATTTAACTTACCATTACTTGCCCCCACCGACTCCCGTTGATCAGCTTACTCACGAACCAATTCACAAACAGGAACCCATAAAATAAAAAAACAAAATAATAAACATTAAAATAATAAAACACGACAATCCAGGGGTCTTCTAGTTGTAATCCATCTTCATCTGTATTCTTCTACCTTCTTCCGGGGTCTTCTTGCCGTCCGGTGCCACGCCCTGGTCTTCTTTCTTCAGTAGGAGGTCCTTCCTCCTCGGCGTCTGGCTTCAAAATGAGACGACATACACTGGCGACACACTTTATTCGAGCTCGGCTAGTCCCACGAATTCGGGTATACCCGGGTGTATTGAGGTTTGTGACTGTTTTCTGCCCGAGTGCATTGGGTTATTTTCCAGGCAGGGATTGAAGCATTTTATTCCCGCTGGCTGCAATACTGCACAGTATATATATATATACTGCATTACAATTCATGAATTTATGCCATCTGGTAGACACGCGAAGCATTGCAGCCTATTAAATCCTAATCATTATCATTTAACAGATCAGCCGCCCGTCAGCCAGGCATGAACCCAGGCTGGGAAGGCAAACACAACGGGGCTTGTCAGAGGTGAGGAGCGGCGCATTCCAGGTATCTGCCAGGTACATACTGGGTATTTGCTCGAATAAAGTGTGTCGGTGCAGTAGGCTTTTAAAGGCCTATGACGTCACATTTTCGTCATATGGTTCCCACGGCCCTGATTGGGCCGTTGAAACCATGTGTTTTGGCCGATGTAAAAGAAAATGATGACATCACTTAAAGGCAATTACAGCACAGCCAATCAGAATGGCTTTGCTTCAATTGCCTTTAAGATGACGTCATGAAAAGACACATGGCCACCCTCACATGGTACGGCAGCCAATCAGAGCGTGGGAAGTCTATCCCTACTCTGATTGGTTCAAGTACCATGTGACAGAGGCTTGGGGAAGAACGGATATGACGTCATTGAAAGCCTGTCACATGGTACTTGAACCAATCAGAGTAGGGATAGACTTCCCATGCTCTGATTGGCTGCCGTACCATGTGAGGGTGGCCATGTGTCTTTTCATGACGTCATCTTAAAGGCAATTGAAGCAAAGCCATTCTGATTGGCTGTGCTGTAATTGCCTTTAAGTGACGTCATCATTTTTTTTTTACATCGGCCAAAACACATGGTTTTCACGGCCCAATCAGGGCCGTGGGAACCATATGACGAAAATGTGACGTCATAGGCCTTTAAAAGCCTATGTCGTCTCATTTTGAAGCCAAATGCCGAGGAGGAAGGACCTCCTACTGAAGAAAGAAGACCAGGGCGTGGCACCGGACGGCAAGAAGACCCCGGAAGAAGGTAGAAGAATACAGATGAAGATGGATTACAACTAGAAGACCCCTGGATTGTCGTGTTTTATTATTTTAATGTTTATTATTTTGTTTTTTTATTTTATGGGTTCCTGTTCGTGAATTGGTTCGTGAGTAAGCTGATCAACGGGAGTCGGTGGGGGCAAGTAATGGTAAGTTAAATAAAGAAATGTATTTAATGTAACTGTGTTTTTTTTTGCTTTTTCATGTGTTCATTATTTTTTATGCATATCATTTCTTGCCACTGTATGTATGTATATATGTCTAGAGAGATATATACATACAGGGTAAGAAATGATAGTGTTGTTAAAGCTTGATTTTCTGTATTGTAAATGATTGTGGCTATGCTGCTATGCATAGATGTGTGTTAAATGTATTTTATTATTAGAGAGATGTAAGTTTTGGGCTTTATGCTGTACTGTAGGTTATGGAGAGGCTTGCTTTAGTATATTGTAATTGTTGTTGTCCTTTTTTGTATGTTTTGAACTTGTTCTCTGTTACGATAGCTATAGTTAATTGTGTAATTGGTATGGATGGTATTTTAATTGTTTAGGGATGTAATTCATGTGTGTTTATTCATTGATGGTGACTTTATTTGCTTACATAATATAGTTCTTGTGATGTAAGGCTATTTGAGTTGGATTACTGTATTGTTAGCATTGATTTGCAGCGTGTACATGTAGTTTACATGTTATGCTACATGTATACACTGTAAATGCAATGTTTTAAGTGGCATTTGAGGCTTCAGATTGAATGATTACATGAGATTTGTGTAGGAAATTGTTTTTTAATTCATTGAGGATGTTATGCATAAGTGGTGTTGCCATTGCAGGATGGCTTCACCCCTTAATTACCTTTGAGGTTAGTACCCGATAAGGTGATTAAGGGGTTCATTGGTATGTTAATGTAATTGAGATGTATTGGCTATTTATTATTTTGGCAACGGACCCCAAGGATGATGCTGGCGACGGAGCCTTCTTATTGATGAGGTTAACAGAATTTTCTTTATTTTATTACGGTATTTAATGTGTTTAATAATGGCCAAATAATGTATTATCCCTATGTGGATAATAGTTATTTGGCACATTATTGTACTGTATGTGCTGGGGGAGGGGGTATTGGCCCCAATGGTATTTGGTAGGACTACCCTGTGGGTATTGGGTGAGGGTGGTTAGGCCTCAGGGGTGGGGGGGTTAGTGGGGGAGGGTATGTGGGTGATGGTGGGTTAACCCCTTAATGACTGTAGCGGTTAATAACCGCTATGGTGATTAAGGGGTTAGGGGACATTACATTGGATGTTTTAATTATTGTGTCTGTTTTGCAGAAGCGTATGGGGCATGGGCAGGATGAAGATGAGGATGGCCTTCATCATTGCAGCCGCACATGGGTGAGTGCTATATGTATTTAATGTCTTTATTGTTGTGTATGTATTTTAAATGGACAACTGTACTATTATCCATTTGTGGATAATAGTCATTGTGCCCATTACTGTTTTGTATGTTAGGGGGGTATAGGTGTTGTTGGGGTCATATATATATATATATATATATATATATATATAAATATTTATATATATATATATATATATATATATATATTTATTTAGTTAGTGTGGGGCTTGTGTGTGTATTTTTTATTATTGTGGGTAGTGGGGTTGGGTGAAGGGGGTATTAGCCCCAACGGTGGTTGTTTAGGGCTTGCGGGTGGGTAGCGGGAGGACTTAACCCCTTCATGACCGTAGCGGTATTAACCGCTACGGTCGTGAAGGGGTTAAGTGCACCCGCAACCCCCCCCCGCAAGCCCTAAACAAACAACAAGGGCCAAATACCCCCTTCACCCACCCTCGCTACCCACAATAAACCTGGCACGGCTCTTTAACCCCTTCATTACCTTAGCAGTTAACCGCTAAGGTAATGAAGTGGGCTTTAAATGCATTTTTCCTGCCTCGGATGCATGCCGGGGGGCTCCGGTGCTGATATTAATGGTATCAGCTCCGGAGACCCCCGGCATCAATCCCAACCAGGAAAAAGGCCTGAATTTTTTCTAAGTGCCGATCCGCCACTCATCTGCTGCCTCTCAGAAGCAACTTGCCATCTTTTTCTTGCGTGGCTGATCCGCCAGCAAAACGGTATTCTAGGGAGGCGAATAGCTCCGCTTAGCTACTCGCCTCTACTAGAATACAGCGTGGCGGAAAAAGTTGGATTTTTAGGCGGAAAGTGTCTTCTCGCCCCGCCACCGGCGGAAAAAAAAAAACCGCCAGCCAAACTGGCGTTTGTTTGGAATCTCGCCACTTTCTGGCCCCTTTCTGAATACGGATAGGCTTTTTATGCTGGAAAATTGCGAGAATTGCCTTTCCGCCGCTTACTGCATGAGGCCCTAAATCTCTGAAAGGGTTTCAAAAACGAACTGGGCCAATTGTTTGTTTTATGTGGGGAGGTGGGACATATTAAGGCTCACTGCCCTCAGTTGTCTGAACCAATGGAGTGTGCGTATGGCTCTGTGAGGTCAGAGTTCTGTGGAGTGGTATGTGTGACCCGCGGGGAAAAAAATACCACAACTTCCTCACCACAGTGATTTTAAATGGTAAACCAATCTCTGCCGTGGTAGACCCAGGGAGTGATATTAACTCGGTATATCAGGGAGTGATATTAACTCGGTATCAGGGAAGTTGGTTAAGCCTCTCCAGTTATGCTAGGGTGAGAAGCTGTGGGTATTATGTGTGCATGGGTGTACGCTTCCGTAAACCACTGTAACGTGTAGCTTACCACAAACCAGACGCGACGCAAGGCTGAGGTAGCGAATTGTATAAACGCCAACCCACAACCGTGAGGGCGCACCTAGAGTGTAGAATAGTCTTGCAAGCCGGGTCAGGAGTACAGAAGGTAGAGTAGTCGTTTATACTTGCCGGGTCTGGATTGGAGAATAGCGGATCGTTGGGGTACTTTGCCACGGTCAGGATTGGAGAGTGGAGAGTAGTTGTTGCGAGGGTAGCCAAGGTCAGGATTGGAGAGTTCAGGATGGTCATACGTAAGCCAGGCCAGGAGAGGAGAGATGCGGAGTCCAATGAATGTAGCAGGGTCAGGCAGCAGCAGCAACAAGGCAGGATGCAGCAAGGCACAAGGCAGAATGCAGCAAGGCACGGCGTCACACAAGGTTATGCTCAGCAGTGAAAGACTGAGCGAGGCAGATATATAAAGGGTCCTTCCTCCAATGGTGAGCCAGGGCGGAACAAGGAGGAGGAACCGGATAGGCTGCTTGGTCGCGTAGGTGTGCCATATTGTGCAACCAGATTAGACCTGGGGGTGTAACTATGTCCCGCGGGCGTCACCGATATCAGGGGGTGTCGACCCGATTGCTCGCCACTCGCACAACGTGCATGCCTGTCACATGAGCAAGAGAGGATTCTGGAGGCAGGTCCAGGGTAGACCTGTTCCGCGTGCGTCACCCACGTCAGAGACTGGTGACCTGATCGCGCGTCACTCGCGCACCGCACATGTCCGTTGTTAGAGCGGGGGAAGGGTCTGGGAACTGATTAGGAGGGAAGGCTGGCCAAACGGGCAGGCCGCACATCAGAGCGGGGGCGGAGATTTGAGACGGAGCCCATGGAGGGACAGACCGATCGTGCGGCGTCCAAATGCGTGTGCGCTGCAGGACCGCCGTGGCATTGCGCATTCCGAGTGCCTGAAGGAGTGGGATGGAGAGGTAAGTTCCGGCCGTCAGAATGGCGAATCCTCACAACCATGACTCCGATAAAAGTAAAAGTCGAGGGGCAAGTCATCTAAACTACGGTAGCAATAGTACCAAAGTTACCCCATTCCCTTGTGTTAGGCTGTAATTTTCCTGGTTGTGACACCCTGATCAGAGGACAACTCGCCTTAAACAATCCTACTCCGGGTGAGGTTTTTCTTTTACAGATCCTGAATTAGTCTCTGAAGTGTCTAAAACCCCTAAATCAAAACGAGAACGTAGGAAGGACAAAAAAAAAAAAAGAGGTTCGCCCCAACCCCAGTTAGCACTGGTTACTACTCCTAACAGAGGGAGAACAGAGGATGAGGAGTTGTCAAAGACAGGGCTTTTTCACACTCAGGAGTCAAAGTTACCCATAGATGTAACTGGCCAAACTCCAGAAGAGGAAGGTTTTGGAAGTCTAGAACTTTCCCCAAGTAATGTTGGTAGGGAACAGGCTAATGATCCCCAGTTGAAAAATGGGTTTAGCCAAGCGGTAGAAGTTAATGGGGTCCTGGTAGAAGAGAGAACCAAGGACTCCTATCCCTATTTTTGTATTAAAAATTAATTGTACCATGTGAGCCAAGAGGAGGGTCAAGAAAAAGAAAAATTGCTAGTACCCAGTTCATTAGTAAGGAAGGTCCTAGAGCTAGCACACTCTCACTTATTGGGGGATCATCTTGGAGTAGAGAAAACACAGAAAAGAATCCTAAAAGGATTTTACTGGCCAGGGATATATAATGCAGTAAAAAGGTTCTGTGCCTCCTGCCCCAAGTGGCAGTTGACAGCCCCCCGACCAAGCTTGAGGGCCCCGTTAATTCCTATGCATATTATTAAGAGGATTGCTATGGATATAGTGGGTCCCTTGAAGAAATCTGCCAAGGGTCGTCAATGCAATAGGAGAGAGAAATGGCAGAGCACAACCGGAATCATCCAAAACAGAAAATTAGGAGGAAAGTGCTTTATCCATAAAAGGGTTTAATAGTCATGGAAGGAAAAAGGCAAGGCATTACCCTACCAACATATTTTGTGCTACACAGAGCACTTTATCAAGGCATACACATCCTATCATCATTAGCATATTTAAAGGTTAAAAAGTAATTGGCTTACCAATCCTGAAGCATATCTAGGAGCCACCCCATGATCTGGCTGATGAGACTCCGGTGTGGAGTCAACAGAGCGTGCGCACGCATCCCCACACGCAGCCCCTGCCTCCCACACGCAATCCTGGGCCAGCAGAGAGAGAACCGAACCGTCACGCGCTTGCGCAGAGGCAGAAAAGGCTTCCCCACTCATGTGACCATGAAGCGTGCCTAAGGAGTGGGGGAGCATGCCGGACGCGCGCCCGTCGGCGCCACCATCCACATTCTCCTGGTGCGCACGCGCACCTCCCAAGGAGGGAGAAAGAAAGAATAAACCCCCGATCCCTCCCCGTTGCCGCGCACATAGGGGAACAAGCAAGGGAGCCCTGGGTGAACGATGCATATTATTGAGAGGATTGCTATGAATATAGTGGGTCCCTTGGAGAAATCTGCCAAGGGTCATCAATACATCCTAGTAATTCTAGATTATGCCACTCGCTATCCAAAGGCGCTAGATAAGGAGCCAAGTGGTATTACCAAATATTGTTGGTCTGGTCTAGCTTAGCTAACCAGCTGAGTAGATAGGCTTAACCTAGTTTAGTTAGCTTCCCTAACGGGGATAAGCGTTTGTTTATGTTATGTTTTACTTAAAGGGACAGAGCACCCATTGTTTTATTATATTTTTGGACAAATAAATCCACCAGCATATTATTTCACCTGAAGAATTGGGTTGTCTCCTCACTAACCACGGTCATCCTGCCAATATATATATATATATATATACATGCAAATGAGCACAGAGTGTCACTTTTTGCCTCAATAACCATTTTTAACATGGTTCCCTATAGGCTTAAGCTTGCTGCATGGTCACAGCTTTGAGCACAGCCAGGGTTAAGGTGCATACCCAGAAAACCAACCACAGCCACACTGATGAGACCCATCAAGGTCGAAACAGCTGTCTGTGGGTGGTTTTCTGGGTATGCACCTTAACCCTGGCTGTGCTCAAAGCTGTGACCATGCAGCAAGCTTAAGCCTATAGGGAACCATGTTAAAAATGGTTATTGAGGCAAAAAGTGACACTGTGTGCTCATTTGCATGTCATTTCCCAGAATCCCTTGCTGCAGTGGAAGTGCTGTATGCTGGGTGATAATGGGGAAAGGCGGGGTTGCAGACCTGCCTAAGACATGCAGATGAGCATACAGCTATATTTGCATATTTGCTTTCCTGTGGAGGGTTTTTGTCACTTTTTTTACTCACCATAACTTAACTCAGTATTATGGTTTAGCCTATCCCATAGCCTCTCTTGCATTCCCAGTAAAATCAACCCCACACTGATGAGACCCATCAAGGTCGAAACAGCTGTCTGTGGGTGGTTTTCTGGGTATGCACCTTAACCCTGGCTGTGCTCAAAGCTGTGACCATGCAGCAAGCTTAAGCCTATAGGGAACCATGTTAAAAATGGTTATTGAGGCAAAAAGTGACACTGTGTGCTCATTTGCATGTAATTTCCCAGAATCCCTTGCTGCAGTGGAAGTGCTGTATGCTGGGTGATAATGGGGAAAGGCGGGGTTGCAGACCTGCCTAAGACATGCAGATGAGCATACAGCTATATTTGCATATATATATATATATATATATATATATATAAACTCTGCAAACATATTTGCCAAGATCCCACAGCCAGTCACAACAATGGAACATTCAATGTTAAAGGATCATACAGCTGCACATCCAGGAATGTAGTGTGTATGATTCAGTGCAACAAATGTGACCAAGGATGCTACATTGGGGAAACCAGCCAAAAACTACAAGGCATAATGAATAAGCACAGACACTCCATATTCCATCACGAAGAAGGAAGATACTGCTCACCAGTGGGACATCATTTCTCACAACCAGATAATTCCATAAATGATTTAAAAAATCAAAATTCTCAATGGAATGTTCAAATACACCCAAGAACGGAAAACATTTGAGCTCAGAATGATAAGACTCTTTGACACCAAAACATAATAATTTTTTGTATTGGTCCTCCCTGCTTTTGTGCTATCCTAGACCTTTCCCCCCAACATCCTCTTCCCCCTCTGTGCTTCTATGGATGTACAGCCCTCCCCCCCATCCCTAATTCTCACCTTCCTTATCTCTGTTTTAACACCCCTCCAGTGCCTCTCTGTTCTTTATTCTTCCTTTTTTTTCTTTTGCAATCCCTGTCTAAGTCACAGAAACCTTTGTATATCAGTATTGCTTGACCTGAGGAAGAGAGGAAAACTCTCGAAAGCTTGTTCTATGTCATAAATTGTTAGTCCAAATAAAAAAGGTATCACCTAATACTGAAGAACTCATTCACTCTGCACTATCGCAACTGGACTAACAGACTAACACAGCTATTTCCGTTTATATATACTCATAGGAAGAGAGCTACTGGCTAGCTCCGATCGCGCATGCGCATGAGTGACCGGCAAATGCCGATCGTGCATGCGCACGACCAGTCAGCAAACACTCTTTGCACATGAGCAGTCGGTGAGTGTGACTACATGCGTGACAGTTGTCCCGCTGTTTTCCGGGACAAATATCACACTAACAATGGGCCAAATCATGGTGTAGATATTTTTAGGGTTGAGGAAGCTCATATTTTGCTCACCGATCGTTTTTTTTATTCTTCTACTAAATACTCCTTTAGTTGTACTACGAATGTCTTATCATTCTGCCATCTTCTTTGTTCTACTTTATTTTAAAAAAATAGTCTTTTCTGTTTCACCCTTTTATTTTAATTCTTATCATTACTTTCACACTATGCTGACGTTATTTTTTCTTCTCTTTAGGAACGGTAAAAAAAAAGCTAACATTTTCACATTGCCTATAAATTAAATGCATAATTATAATTACTTCCAAGAATAAATGCACATAAAAATATAGGAGTGTTTTACTTTGTGTTTTTCTCAGCATTTTTTTTTTTAAGACTTGCATCTTTTCAATACATGTTTTGTAGTTAAGCGGAAGAAATGTCAGCAAAGGTGATTAAAGCCTGCTGCATTTCATTACATCTTGGAGTCTAACCAGGCTGTTGTCAAAGTCAGAGTCTTTAAAGGGTATCAGGGAGAAATTGAAGTTGTTCGTCTTTGACATTCTAAGATATGCATTTTATATTTACTTCTCATCACCTTGTCTCTCCTGCAGCAATGCATCTGCTTGGACTGAACTGGCAGCTCCAGCCAGCAGACGGACATACATTTAACAATGGAATAAGGACAAGCAGCGATGATGTTGCAACAATGCCATCTGGAGGCAAAGGTGAGGTTTTGTGCTTCTTTTGATAATGATTGACAGAAATCAGACTGGCTGCATAATGATACAGCCATATATCTACAGTATCTATCTGTCTATCTATCTACACACAAAAGCAGAGTGCTAATATATATAAAAAAAATTGCAGCATGTGTATATAGCCATATACCATATACTGTACACCCAAATACAGCAATATACCTGAATATATTAATATATCTATCTGAGTTCATATACTCACTTATATTGTTTTTGTTGAGGGCAAATTAACAAACATGCAGTAGGATCCTGCATAAAATATTTTATAGCTTATCGCTTTACAAAAACAAGAGCTGAAATTATTGATTTACTTTTTTTCTGGAATCCTGTTGAAAACATGCATCTTTTGCATCTTTTTCGCAGTATGGACGCGGCCTTAGGCTGCGGCCCCAGTGGCTGCGCTGCACACAAGCCTGCGAGGCTGGCAGTGCATGCAGCCAAGTCCCCCAGTCTGCAGGGGGAAAGACAGGGGGGGGGCGTGACGGGGGAGTGATGAGGGCACATCTGTGACGTCACCCGGCAAGTTCGCCCTCATTGGCCGAACCGCTGGGAGGTGTGGCCTACTTCTCCATCGCGAGTCCTGCTCTCAATTTTCTTGAGAGTTGAGTTTGTCAGAGCAGCGTGGCGGCCGCCCTCACAGTGGGCCCGGCCCCTTTGTGGAGCGGCTCTTGTCCCTGCAGCGTCCACCACAGGCCAGCCAGCGAGGACCTGGCCTTATACAACATAGAGAAGGCAGAACATGCAGTATAGGAGTTCAAGTGTTGGTCTCATACACACAAGTATGTGAGGTTGTTTCTAGTTGACTTTATTCTGATGCAAGTAATTAGATTGTGGACTCTGTGTGAAGGGACTCATTGCCCAGTGCACTATTCTACTGTATCGTCTGCTAGCACTATATAATGAACATGTATTTTTAATGATATATACCATTATGTAGTCAGAGACTTTTGTCTCTATTAATCTAAGTGTATTGCCCTGTGACGAAGATCTTGGTATCTTGTTAATGACAAATTCTGCGCATGGGGATTTCTATGATAGGTCTTTCGAAAGGTCAGCAATACAGTATTTCTATCAATCACATTATGAATACAGTAGTAGGACTTCCTTACATTAGTGCTTAGTTTTTGTTCTTCATTACTAGGCTTTATTTTATTACAAACTATAACACATAGCATATATTTGGGTAATGTTGGAGAGGCTCCCACATCAGCAATCAGCCTCCAAATGATATTGTTGAAAATATTTTTTACCAAATGTTAAAGTAACATTACTAAATGTATTGAATAAATAGCATTTTTCATTGTCAGTGTATTGGTGCATCCATATCCCTTTGTCAGTAGAAATAGCAACGATTATCCGGTGCTTGAATTCCTATATACACACATAGATAGATAGATATTCCACATGGATAATATATATATATATATATATATATATATATATCAACTGGAAATATTCCTGTATGCTCATTTGCATGCCTTAGACAGGTCTGCAACCCTGCCTTTCACCATTATCACCCAACAAACAGTGCTTCCACTGCAGCAAGGGATTCTGGGAAATGCCATGCAAATGAGCGCACAGTGCCACCTATTGCTTCAAAACCATATAACATGGTCCCCTGTAAGCCTTTGCTTGCCGCTTTTCACAGCTTTGAGCACAGCCTGGGTTAAGATGCATATATATATATATATACATATATATATATATATATATATATATATGCAATACGATACCGTGGTGAGACCAAATCAGAGGCAGCACTCCAATGAATAGTCAAAAAATGTATTGTGAGTTACCAAGACACCATAACCGACATTTCGGTCCACAGACAGGACCTTCCCCAAGGTGATGCGTAAGGTCCCGTCTGTGGACCGAAACGTCGGTTATGGTGTCTTGGTAACTCACAATACATTTTTTGACTATTCATTGGAGTGCTGCCTCTGATTTTGTCTCACCACGGTACCGTATTGCCTATTATACTCTATAGGATTTGCACCCACTATATTGACTATTTTGATGGAGTATCCAAGTGCAGTTTGTGTGCAGCGCACAGCAAGGAATGAAGGAGAGCAGGTCTTGCAAAAAATCATTCTTTAATGGGAAGCCATAAAATAGAGGGTTGCAGCCCTTCTACGCGTTTCGTGCAAAGCGTGCACTTTATCAAGAAGTGTCATATACAATACACGGAACATTTAAATAGCAGCTGACTGCCGTTTTGGCGCCAAAATCGATGACGTCACTAATTTACATGGACCAATGCGCATTGCCCCTTATGACGCATGCGCTATACAACCAGGTCCAGGAGTAAACCCCACCACGAGGCATAACCGATCAGCGGCCCCAGGGAGTGACACACACCCTGGGGCTTATGACGATCCAAATCTCACAAGATGTGTTCCCTCTCAGTCCCGTCGGCACGCGCAATGCGCACAGGGACAAGGCATAAGCCGATCTTATATATATATATAGTGAAATAACATTTTTTTTTTGGTTACTTAAATTTTATTGCTCATTTTTTTCAAAAGTAAGAAAAAAGGATACATAAAGAAAAAAGGAAGGGAAAAATATAATAATACAATGTTGCAAGTAATCTGATGATTGCACATTAGGAAGGGAAGGGAGGGGGGAAGGGGACAGCATTTGAAACCATACAGCATAGTAAATGACAGTGTCAATTCAACATAAATCACTCTGTTCAAAGTAATCTAATCTAAATATGGGGATATACCTGCATGTCTAAACCAAGGAGCCCATGTTTTTGAAAATTGTGAAGTGGAACCACTTAGGTAGGCCGAGATTTTTTCCATAAAATAAAATTTTATTGAAGTACAGTAGAGGCAACGTTTATTCTAACATTTGCTGTAAACTAGCCGGGGTACATTCTGGGTATGTGCTGGGTATGTGCTGGGTATATTCTGGGCTAGTTTGAGGCACGTTTAAGGCATTTCTGCATTGACTAACGACCCATAGGATTAACACAGCAGGGATCCCTGGCAGTCCTATTCAGTTTGAATGGGACTGCCAGGGACCCCCTGCTGTTAATCTGATAGGCCATTAATCAATGCAGAAATGCTGGGGCTAGTTTAAGGAAAGTTTAAGGCATGTATTCAGAATGTACCTGGGTGTACCTGGGTCTTTTGGGGAATTGCCACTGGTTTTTGTTAGAATAAGAGTTGCCTCTACTGTATTAAGATACAAAAGTCCAAATAAGTTACATTGTTTTTTAGAATAATACGCACTGTTTCAGCAATGAGAGCATTGGATTGAATAGACAGCAGTATGGGACAGAATATATTGGCCCACATTTACTAAGTGGCTCTATTCCACAGACACCTTATAGCCTATTCAAGTGAATGAACTGGAATTTGTCTTCTGGTACCAGTGGGTGTCCTATGGGATAGTTAATGTGTCCTATTTATTGTTAGCAAAAACTAGTTCTTATTAAGACAAATTTACTGTAGACTCTCACAAGCATTTTCCTGCCTCTTATCTAGGTTTCAGTTCATGTGGAAGATAACCCATATAGGAATCATACATTATGAAACCCATATCTGAACCTGGCCTTCTCATACAGTATGAACTGGGGAGGTGGGAGAGGCGGCATTTACACATGCTAAAGAGAAAGGGGAAGTCTCTTGGCTAAAACAAACGGCACCAGATTTATCAAGGGAAAACTTTCACATTGAAACAAATGGAATTTTCTTGCTTGATGAATGTAGTGCAGTGTTTTTGCCCCTGTGCTGCAGCCATGACACTTTGATAAATCACCCCGAAGAAGCTTGCCCATTTTTTTAGTCTTTTTAATTATTATTATTATTTTTTAATTTGACTTTATTTTGAGAAGGCTTGATTTGCCATCTTGAGGGAAAATTGAATCCATATTAGATGTCCATGCATCTTTTTAGACCAGGGAATATCTACAGGTACAAAGCAGTACAATGTTCTAAATCAGTGGTTTCCAACCTTTTTTTTTTGTTTAAGGAACACTATAATTATATTGTAAAATTCTGCAGAGCCCCAACCCTCTCTAATGGCGTGTTTAAGATCAAATGCCTTTCAAGGAGCCCTAACTCCCTCTAATAGCGTATCTGAGATCAGACGCTTTGTAAGGAACCTCAACCCTCTCTAATAGCGCGTCTGAGATCAGATGCATTGTAAACTCTTCTGTGTTTGTTACTACAGTATTTTTCAAATTATATGAAAATTGCATGGAACTTTTTAGGGAAGCCCGGGGGAACCCAAGGGTTCCAGAGAACTCCTGTTGAAAAATACTGTTCTATCTTAACAAGCAAAAAAACGTATACTATTTAGTATAAATTGTTTTTAATTGTTACTTTTGTGAGAGGACATCCAAATGTGCATAAACATATAATCCCCTTGTTTGCTTGTAATTAATAATCTGCTAGCACAGAGAATCAAAGGGGTCTGGCCATATTGTTCCAGGACACCTAGTGGCCAAAAACAAAAACGTATGGGGAGAAATTCGGCCAAAACTGCAGACGGTGGCTATTTTTAGCATTTTTAAATGAGCCAATAAATAACCCTTACTGACCAAGATGTACTTGTAAACCTCTTGCGATTGTTGACGGAACCAGAACAGTTTCATTATTTGTTTTCCCTTACTAATAAGCCAACCTATTCTTAGATACATCTCTTTTAATTAAAGCTATACATTATGCCCATTGCAGACATGCATCCAGGTGTAGGTTTTGCTTCTGTCCCGTGCTGGAATGCAAATAATTAATGGGACGCTAAGGAAATCCTTGAAAAACATCATGTGCCACACCATCCATTTTAAGTGGAAGAACTGTATTAGTCATTTCTTTTTTTGTATTTCTACATTCTAAGTGTTTATCTCGCCAAAATTGGAGATTTACCTAAACAAAATCACTCTGTGCATCTAGATCGTGAAAATCAATGATTATCAATTGCTTGTCAGCCATTTCAGAGAGCCAATCAGGATATATTGGCAATAGGTTAATTAAATACCACCCACCCCCCCTCATGTTGCTTTATTAGATCATTTACTTCTCTAGTGTTTTAATCAAGATAGATCACATATTCAAGAGACGTAATCTGATTTAGCAATTACTAGATAAATACTGCATAAACAGATTACAATGCAAGAAAAAAGTTATGAATTAAAAGATGTACAAGATTCTAAATGAAAGGAGATTACATTAGCCTGGTTTTTAACATATGATTCTTTCATGATGACTGTGCGTTTGCACTTGTGTGATTCTCAGACATCCTACTTAAAGTACTACGAGTTATTACCTTTTCTGGAAGAAGAAAATTAATATCTGCTTTATTTGGCAGTCAATGGGTTATAACTACTTAACAAAAGTACGGTACATTTTTGCTTTGTGATATATATTTTGTTTGCTCCTGGCGTAATGGCCAGTATAATGGCAAGGCAAGTGTCACTTGGCTGAAACTCTTAGCTTATTGTTCTTCTTGGCTAAACATAATGAACTCATACATCTTAATTATGTCTGCATGAGCGGGCTAGCTATAGGTCAGAAAAATGAGCCTCTACATTTTGGACCTGATGAAACTTGAAGAGAAGTCTGCTGAAAAGTATCTGCCCTCAAAAAACCTTTACTGGATTATTGCAGATAGTGGAAGAAAAAAATAAATTAGGGAGCAGAAATAAAGAATCGATCCATAAACTATACTGTATCTATCTATCTATCTCATTTATATGTATGTATGTATGATTTGCTTTGGCAAAAATTATACATATATGGGTTACTGATATTTAAAAAACGCATTTAATTTAGAACCACAATAGCCTCAATTGAACATCACTTACTACCCTATAGTACCTAGTGCCTATTACCAATGCAATAATAATAGATTTTGTAATTTGTGGCTAAGCAAGTGTTAGGTAACCCATTTTTAACTACATTGTTTTCAGAGGCAAAGCCTAGTGATACTCCAATTCATCAGAATGCCACCTCCTTTTACCAAGTGCCCTAGGGCCATTTCCAAATGAGCAATTTGAAATATGAAATGACCTATAAAAGAGATTAGTTAAAACTGATGTAACACCGCACAATCCACCAATGATTTCATATTCTCTTTGGTGAGTTTGATTAATTTCATGCAGGTTTCTTAGACAAGGTTAGGGCTATCTCTTGCCTTAGACCTGGATGTCTTAATTACTTTAACCATTTTATTAGTCTTCTGCCTCAGAAACATTACAAGGTCTGGAGTATTGTATGGTTTTGTGCTGTCTCCCTCCCCAGTACAGGAATTCTGATCCTCCCTGGAGATGCCTGGCTCTGCTGGCTCTATTTGTTTCTGGGATTTTGGAGGAGTACACTCAGTTCACAAATAGTGATCAGAGTTATATGTTTGAATATCAAGTAGAAATATGCATTGTTTCATTGAGCTACCCTTCATGATATGGACAGGAATGTGGACACTGTGTTAGATGCTATAATCATGATCATGCAAATAGTCTTCATGGAGACTTTTTAAAACTCTGAACTGAGTTATTGGTCAGAAGTGAGTTCTACAAACATGACTCTATTTATTATCCCTTCTTTCTCACACACATAGAGTACAGATTGTAAATGCTCCATGGTCCAGAAGAGTGTAGTAGAAAGAGTAGTAATTATAGCTATTGAATGGTCTATGAGTTAAATTCTTGAACGTTCAGTTGAACTTTAAAAAAAAATCCTAACAAAGATGAAAAATATATGCAAACTTTGTTTTGATATTATTCATCAAAAAAAAAAATATATATATATATATATATATATATATATATATATATATATATATATACTGTACATATTAATTATGCAGACATTTGCTGCCAATGTGAATTTCAATAAGATTATAGCGAAACTTGCGAATGTTGTGATGAATTACCATAATTTTATGGGGGACATTTGCTTGTGGTGACTTTGTGAACTTTTGCAAGTTTGCTACTTTTTCCCCAGTAAGTAAGGTCCATAGTTCCCCACATAAGCAACTTGATTAATTGCTTCATCCATTTATAATGGTAATCTTCTAGACGCCTCTGCTCAGCATGAGCAGATAAGCTCCTATTATTCTGGGCATACTGTATGTCCTCTCCCTTGTGAATGTAAAAAAGTATTGGCCTCCTCATTGCATTAGAGGGAGCACCATACTTGTAACATCCCATCCTCCTCTCCTCAATCTCCATAGGGACCAGCTGTGTGGCTGACCAACCTCCACACTATGTAACACCCTCCCAACCTTAATGGATTCAGCTATCAGACTGGGCTATATTCTAAGCTGAGCCACACCTTAGGGCTGGTACCCGCTGCGCCCGGCGGTGCGGGCGGCCGCACAAGCGTTCCCCACCAGCAGGGGAATCCTCCCGAGCCGGTCCCAGTCCCCTCTCACGGCACAGCTCACTACACGCTGTGACGCGTCAGCCGCCAGGGGATTCAAGAGAATTGTAATCCCAAGCGGCGATGCGTCACGTGGGGTGGCTGTGAGCCAATGAGGAGGGGAGGCTTCGGGGAGCGGGGAGGAGAGTGTGGGGGGAAAGCAGCTTGAGTGCCTGTCTGTGTGTATGTGTGTGCCTGAGTGCCTGTCTGTGTGTGTGTGCCTGAGTGTGTGAGTGCCTATCTGTGTGTGTGTATGTGTGTGCCTGAGTGCCTGTCTGTGTGTGTGCCTGAGTGCGTGTGTGCCTGAGTGCATGTCTGTGTGTGAGGAGTTGAGGGGCTGAGGATTTGAGGGGCTCAGCGGTTGAGGGGCTGAGGAGTTGAGGGGCTGAACGGCTCACATCATTGCCGTGCCCCCCCACGTCATGGCCGCACCCCCCCCCCCCCACCTGTTTTGGCCACACACCCCCCCGCTCGCAAAAATGGTCCTTTTGGACCGGAAAAAGCCCCAAGTGCCTCTCCACACCGCCTGTCTGCAGTGCGGGCGCGTGGACTGTGGCAGCGGCTCACCTTCTTGTTTCAACATTGTCCATCATTCCCTCTAAATTGTAAGCTCTCATGAGCAGCACCTTCATTACCTCTTTGTATCTGTTTGTGCAAGTCTGTCCTCACGTACTGTGTATATAACTGTCTATGTAATTTACATAACTCTGTACTCCATTTAGTTTCTTTGTTTAGCCAAATTAGCAACTTTCCTCAATATTAAGGGCTAGAACCACTTTAATTAAGGGGTCCTAATGTGTTGTTACCTAAAACAGTAGAAAAATATTATTTTCCATGATTTTAGCAACGTTGTATTAGCGTATAACGTGACATTAAGTATTTCTTGGCCTTACTCCAATTCTGACCCTGACATTGGTGTTTAACTGATGTTGAAAAAGAGAGAAAAGGAGATGGAAATAATGCTGGAAGTAATGATATATTTTGACACCCATTCAGACCCTGTAAATGCCCTATTTCAGACTGGATGGAAATAATGCCAAATTAAGGTCTAGCCTAACTTACTAACAATCAAAAAAGAAAATTCCAAAGTTGCGATATAAAACGTATCTTTATTCCCATATTATATGGCTGTATATAAGATTGTGTAACATAAGTGGATCGTGATTGAATTCAATGTAACCCACATATATACAGTATGTCATTGGACATCACTGTTCCCCCTTCCCACCTGCTTAATTTGTCCATATTATGATATACATGCCTCTCCCATACCCCTTCAATCTTTATTGTTTGCTTATATTGTTAAAGCTGTAAAACATTCAATAAAAACTAAGTTTAAAAAAACGCCATTCCCAAAGGAGGGAATAAAACGGTACACAAGCAACTAATTAGATTATAAGTTCTTTGGGGCAGGGACTCCTTTTCCTAAATGTTACTTTTATGACTGAAGTGCTTCTTCCCATTATGTGTGATTTGTATTATTTGTATTATTTGTTATTTATATTATGTCACATGTAATACTGTTGTGAAGTGTATGTACATTAATGGTGCTTTATAAATAAAGATATACTGTACATAAATACATACATACATACATACAGTACACAACGGATGCATTCAAGGTAAAGCCAAAATGTACATATCATACTTCATATACATGCTAACAAAAGACACTCAATACACTGCAAAATAACCCAAACAAATATATAACCGACATACGGTTAAAGCTATCGTAACATCCCTGCGTTTTAGAGTATTTCCGCTCTTAGAGTGAACGCCTTTTTTGCATCTCATCACCACCGGTCGTTATCGTTAACATAATGCTCTTTCCAGGAGAAAGTATGATTTATCGTAATGACGTTATTAAGCCTGCGAAGATTTGCGCTACCGTGACATTAACTTAAACTCATGTCACATTTTATCACCTGACAGAGCTTTATATACTGTATCTGGCCCTAAAAGAGTTTAAACAAAATAAAGGAAATGAAGTGCATGACAATATTGCAAATAAAAACAGCAATACAACCTTTTACTGATTTGCTATGCTATGCAATGCTATGCTGGCCCCTGTGGCATGAAAGGATTAAACATTTAATAGTGAACATCGCAAATGTTTCCTTTTTTGGTAAGTTTGTTTCTCCTTTATGGAGTTCGATACTGTACATTGCCACCCATATGTGAAGTAATTCTGTGGGGCATTCAGCAATTAGAGATGCAAAATTAAAAGTGCATTAATTGTTGCTCAAGGTCAAAATTAACTTCTTTAGTGTGATACATTTTTACCTGCCATCTGTCTAGTCATTTGTAATGTACTGATTTGTAGGGAAAAAAAAAAAAAACTAAAAACACAGGTTGTTAATTACTGTGGATAACACATAAAATGTGAGATTATATATCTTTCTTCTGCTGCTCAGCAACTCCACACCCACACATGCAATTCTAGTATCATCTATTGCTCTGCTGCTGCTATCAAAAAGGGGGACATGATGACTGAAGCAGACACAGGAAGGAGAGCGGGTAACTCTATTGTGTGTTATTCTTAACTGCAAGACTCGATCCACACACGTTTTTTCACTCGTTTTCCGTATATTAAAGATACTATACGTAAATGTCGCTGTATCCCATCTCCTCTCTATCCCCATCCCACTTCTATCTCTCTCTCTCTCTCTCTCTCTCTCTCTCTCTCTCTCTCTCTCTCTCTCTCTCTCACACACACACACCCCCTACGCTTTCTCATTTGAATCCCTTCTCTCTGCCCCCAATCCTGTCTCTCTCTCTCTCCCCAATCCATCTATCTCTCTCTCTCTCTCTCTCTAATTCATTCTCTCTCTCCCCAACCCATCCATTCTCTCTCGGTCCCCCCATTTCTTCTATATCGGTCCCCCCATCCCTTCTTTCTCTCCCTATCCATTCTCTCTACCCAATTTCTTCTCTCTCCCCTCCCCCTCTCTCACTCTTGCTCTTTCCCTCACCATACATATGCACACACACAAAATTCCGCCCTGCCCCACAATACAAACATGCATAATAACCCCCTCCCCAACAATACGCACACAATACCTCCTTTTCCCCACAACACACACATACAATAACCCCCTCCCCACAACACATGCAATACCCCCTACAATAGCCCCATAAAATCCACTCCCCCACAATAGCACCACCTGCCCCACAGTACCCTCGGCCCTTAGAAGCTCCACTCAAGCCTCCCTCCATCACAATAGCCCCACACCTGCCCCACTCCCCAAAAATAGCCCCAAACCTAACCCTGGGGGAGCCTACGGTGCCGGCGTCAGCAGGGGGAGGAGGTGTGGCATAACTGATGGATTAATACATAGGTAGATAGATTTATAATTAAAGTATATCATTTATTTTATTAGATCGTTTTTATTATCTTTTGAGGTATGGCTTTTGCATTATATAATATCCAATATTTGCTTTACATTGCTCCACAGTGTTTAGTTATTTTATGATGTTTATGGATGTTAGTTTTTGTATTAATTTGTATATGTTGTTATGTCTTTGTTTCTCTCTCTTCTCGGGGCACCACCTCTCCTCCGTGTTTTCATTCTCACCGAGGGTTTGTGTTCCAGGGGATGTTTTTTACCTGGACACAGGTGGGTGGTGCATTTGAGAGTGAGGGCTATAAAGAGCTGAATTAAGACCACTGAAACTACTCTTTGATAAAGCGCCCTTGGCGAGAAACGCGTTAGAGGTTTCTCTTTTTAAACCAGGAATGTTTCAATAAAGTTTTTGTTATTTTTTCTATTGGCCTCCAGTTCCACGTTTTTTGCTGTGCTCTCAGTTTTCCTTTTTTCTTAGTTTATCTAAGGCATTAAAGTCACCGGTTGTATCAGAAAAAACCCCCACTGTACACTACTTTTAATGGGCCGTTGTCTGTGATAAATCTGGTACAATTTCTTCCCTGTTTAAGATGCAGATGGCAGCATCTTTTAATGCACCAACATGAGAACTCTTGATATATTAAGTTATCGTGCAAAGAGTATGGTCATATACACTTTAAGAAGAGATCTGTGAATCTTAGAAGGTCTGTACACTATCTATGAAAGTCTCTTTCCTGTTGGTATAGTAAAATCTCTCTCTATAATCAATTATTATTATTATCGGGGCTCGATAAATGCACATGCCCTCTCGCCTGGGGCGAGTGAATTTTAGCCGCCGGTGAAGCAGCTCTCCTCTGCTGTCTCTGCTGCAGTTGAGCTCTGGTTCACGGTTTCCCGGAAGTGAAGACACTGACTTCATCCAGGTTACAGTTCTATGTCCTACTACACATGCTCACACTAAGGGAATCATGGGAGTTGTAGTTTTTTATAGACTTCAGTACAGATAAGGTGTCTCATACTGTGTAGATTCGAAACAAGACAGTAACATTTCCCAGAAACTGTGCTAGGGAAAGATAAATTCTTCTGTATGTAGATGTGTAGAGCCCCCCACTCCACACACAGAACATCCCCTGCTCCCCACACAGAACATCCCCTGCTCCCCACACAGAACATCCCCTGCTCCCCACACAGAACATCCCCTGCTCCCCACACAGAACATTCCCTGCTTTACACAAAGCATCCCCCTGCTCCCCACACAGAGCACTCCTGCTCTCCACACAGAACATCCCCTGCTCTCCACACAGAGACCCCCTGCCCCCTGCTTCCCACACAGAGCCCCCTGCTCCCCACACAGAGCCCCACTGCTCTTCACACAGAACATCCCCTGCTCTCTACTCAGAGCCCCCCTGCTCCACACACTGAGCATCCCCTGCTCTCCACACAGAGCATACACCCTACCCCCCTGCTCTTTGAATGTTGTTAGTTCTTAGGCTGCGCTTATACTAATGGCGACGTGCTCACGAACGCTGAAGTCACACGCCGCCATTGCTATAGCGTAAGTTGCACTTGAGTAGTGGCGGCAAGTGGCGGTGACGTCAGCATGGAGGAAGGCTCAAAAGGCAAGATGGAGATGTGATTGGCTTTGCCGCCAGTCACGTGATGCGGCCGTCGCTGTGTTTCACAAAATCCATTGACTTCAGCGATTTTGGTCTCCTTGTCGCAACGCAGCGCCGTTGCCATCGCGCCAACTATGGCCACCCACGACGGACTACATGTACTTGTTTTGGCGCTGCGTGCCATCACTATAAGTGCAGCCTTATTAGGAATATATGCCATATAAAAAAAATGGTGGGTAGGTGCAGGGCAAGGGGACGAGTGCTTTTTTTTTGTCTGGCGAGTATCATTTTTTATTATTTGTCGAGCCCTGATTATTATTATCGTTTAGTTGTAAAGCGCCAACATATTCCGCAGCGCGGTACAATGGGGATACAGAGTTATGTATATTACATAAACAGTTACATGCAAATAAGGACAACCATGTACAGGCAGATACAGAGAATTAATGAGGGCCCTGCTCGTGAGAGCTTACACTCTACAGCCGAGGTGCTCAACTCCAGCCCTCAAGCCCCCCCCAAAAGGTCAGGTTATCAGGATATCCCAACTTAAGCACAGCTGGCTCTAATTGAGCCACCTGTGCTGAAGCAGGGACTGATTGAGGGAACTGATTGAGCCACCTGTGCTGAAGCTGGGATATCCTGAAAACGTGACCTGTTGTGGGGGCTTGAAGACTGGAGTTGAGCCCCCCTGATCTACAAGACTATTACTACTAGCACTTTTAAATTCTCTGGTTAAAAGGGGAAAATACTTGATAAATGACCCCATATTGGCTCACCTGTGACAGATCCTTATTAACCTTTGGGTATATTCATCTACATTCCTAACAGTACCAGCACAAAATAAATTACCGATGGTAGGAAAGACACACAGGGGGCTCTTAGTATAAATGTTTACGTGCAAATAAATGTCAGCTCAACCTTACAATAGCATTTCATTGTTTATTTCCACATACTCATGCGGTGTACACCTGTGATTTTCTGGAAATCCTGCATATAGAATGCAGAACACTGGATGATTTATAGAGCATCAATGTTACACCTGTGCTTTATGTATTTGTTGTTTTAGTAGTTTTTGTATGCATATTTTTCTTTATTCAGTAGAATGACTGCAAAAGAATACAACCATGAAAGCGTGTTACAAATTATGAGGGGGCGGGGGAGAGAAGAATCACACAAGTGCATTCAAATTCTCCTTGTGTTTAGATCCTTTCTTTTACAGCTGTGATTCATATGGGTAGATTACAATAATTACTATAAGTGTATGATTTGTATTCTTAAATACGGACCAGAGTTGTGTTTATTTCAGCTCCGATAACCCCATGCTTCCAGAGACACTTACCTCCGAATGGGGCTGCCAGTATCCCTGCAGTCAGAGAAACTGTGTGCCTAACATAATGGCGTCGATTAAATGTCCCTGCGTCACGTGGGCAAATAGTCATCGGTGATATCATCTTGTGCCGCTTCCTATTGACCCGTGTGACCGAGACATTTAGGGGCCTTTTCTAGTAGCTTCGATAAGTGACATATCAGGAATTTTGGGTACTTCGAGTATGTTTGGATGTGTAGCTATTCAGAAAGCTCAGCTAACATGCCAAACTCGCTCGAGAAGTGCTTCTTCCCGATCTCCAGCGCTCCTGCACAGACAAACTGTGAGGGAGGTCAAAAAAGGCTCAAAGTCGCATTTTTTGTGAAATCGAGCTATCAGAGATAATCTAGTCAGAGATTGACATCGCGGCTGCAAATCGCACATTCTCATCTCACCACCTGAAGGGCGGCAAGATACATTTACATGCAGCTTCATTACCTGTTGCTGATTTAAAACATGATAGCCATATTTACTTCAAGACATCTTACAACCCATTGATTTCTATGGGCTTTAAAGTGTCTTCTACTGCTTAGTAAATATGACTCAATAGACAGTACTTTAACCACTTTTTCCTCTACGTGCAGATGTACTGTCCCGGCAAGCTTTATTCTAAAGCTTGCCGGGAGCATAGCGGGCTAGCGCGGGTCTGTTCTCCATTTAAAACGGAGTTTCCCGCGCGGCGGCCGCTTCAATAGATAAGTGCTAATGGCGCTTACTATTGAAAGCGCCCGAGGCGCGGGAAAACCGGCCGAAAACGGCCGAAGACAGCCGCGCGCCACCCGCAGATATTTTTACACTGCGGGGGCAGCCGCATTAGATTTAGCCCGGCCGCGTGTGTAGCTGACATCTTTGGATCTGTTAACGCATGCGTTAAAATTTTAATTTCCCCTTGTTTTTTTTACATGGGTGGGAAGCATGGGGTCTTCAGAGCTGACCTAGCTCCGGGTCACCCCTGTTCCCGAGATACTTGCCTCCGAAGGTGCCTTCGGTAGCATCCCCTGCAAGGGAAATAAAATGGAGGATTATATCTCCCGTGGCAGGCATTCCAATAGTAAACCGCAACATAATCCATCGCAGCTTCCTATTGGCCTGCATGCCATGGGAGATTAAAGACTAGGGAGTAGCTGGCAGCATCCACAGAAATCAGGACCCCCTGATTCATAACCATTTTTTTTTAAAGTGACCCTAGGAAGGAATGCCTCTGTAAGGCGAAAAACCACAAAAAAATGATGTGTGTTAAAAAGATAACATGTGCATTAAATATTGTGCTAGTGTTAGCATGATGTGTTAACAAGCTTCTATATCCGTATAGATTGCATTCTATTTATTTTATGTTATATCACAGTCATCATCCCAAATCAAATGGTACTATTGAACATTTTGGGGAGATTATTCAAATCAATACTTAGTGACCCCATTCATTCCAAACCTAATGTGAATTGCAGCACAAAAAAGGTTTCAAATAAAATTTGTATCTTGTGAATTTTGGGGGGAACCTATAGTTGTTTCAGTCACTAGAGAATTTTTTTTAGGATGTAGCCAGTGAGAACAGTTTGTGAAGAAGTGATCAAACAAGCAACTTTAGCACTATCAGTTTATTTTAAGCTCTCCCAGCAGTTAAACAATTGCAGGAGTGACAACCTTTTCTCCATGTGGCTCTTTTGTCATATGACCTCCTGTAGCTGCGTCTCCTGTAGAATGCAAGCCTTCATGTGCAGCTGTGGTTTGTAAAACATACACTGGTCTAAAAAGTATATACAGTACTAAGCGATCTACACATGTGAAGGCAGTGAATGGTAATGGAGAGTGTAAGGGGAATGTATGAATTTGCATTGCAATGAGGTTTTGTAAAAGCAACTTCATTGTTTTGAAGTCACGTTAAGCTAACCCTCACAAAAAAAATAATATTAGGGTTATGCAGACATCCAGTACGGATCTAACCTCTTCGGGGAGGGGTCTCCTTTATCTATTGTTACTTTTAGGAGGTATATTCTGTAAGCTCCATTAGCGCTCTATCGAGGAATCTGCAGGGAAAGCCCCATTGACTTGAATGGGGCTTTCCATGCAGAACGCACGGTAAAACGCTAACGGAGCTTACAGAATAAGCCTTTATGTCAGAAGCACATTCCTATTATGTGTTGCATTATTATGTCAGTTATTACTGCTATAAAGCGCTATGTACATGAATGGCGCTATATAAATAAAGATATACATACATACTACACACAAATTAACAATAACAATGATACTGTATACAGTACACCGGTCTGCATATGCACATTCACACAGATCCTCATTAGGGTTGCCAGGTGTCCGGTATTGAACTGGACTGTCCTGTATTTGGATACTTTGTCCAGTACAAAATGAGAGGTACTGTAATACTGGACATGTATGTGCCCGGTATTTTCGTCCCTGGACATAGAGACCTGACGCACCGTTTACCATTGAGTCCAGTATTTTTGGAGAAGCCACCTGGCAACCCTAATCCTCATATGGATATATACTTTTATATACTGCTGAAATTGTAAGCCTTATTTTTCTTGTGCCACATCTCGTGCAGTAATAACCAGCAGCAAAGAGATTGGGTGTGAGCTATGATGAGTAGCTCTCAGCAGTGAGTCAGTCTTCTCTAAGTACAGTAGAACCTATTTTGTGCACATGCGCAGTCCTCTCATCCCTGCTTTGTATTGCAGCATGTTAATTTTGTGAGTGTTCCAAACAGGTAATATACATTCAAGAGTTTGGTCTGTTTTACATGTTTAGACAATACCGCGATGAGTGGGAAAATTGACACTCATTGTGAGACAGCACTCCGATACTGCTAACCTTATAAAAGCTAGAGTCATGGAAATGACATATTTATCTCTTAATGGAGAAAAACCAGATGCACATTATGATAATATTGGGGGAAATTGGCACACATACAAATTACAGTACAGTAAATCCAGTTCCATTCCTGCATGGATGATAAAACCTTCATAGATGAATGAATGCCTACCAAGTAAACTGAAAAGAAAGCTGGTAATAAAATTAATAATGATGCCAATATTAGATTGAACAATGATATAAGAGGAATACAGTTGCAGAAAACAAAACCATATAAACTGTCTCTGTTCGCAGATGACATCGGGTTGACATTATAATGTCCCCTGACCTCCATACCTAATCTTTTTAATGATCTTTAAGTGTTTCAAAAATTGTCGGGATTTAAAATGAATAATGATTTTGGCTTTGAATATAAATATCCTACATGAACAAGTGAAACTCTTCTCTATCAACTTTAATTTTAAATGGAAACCCCACATCAGGTACCTTGGTATTTTTCTCACCAGCTCACCAGATACTTCATATTCAGCCAATTATCCCTCTATGATACGAACCTTGAGAAGAGACCAGGATGAATGGTTCAGGTATTACAGTATGTCTCCTGGATAAGCAGAGTTAATTCAGTGAAAATGAATTTACTGCCTAGAACCCTACAGTATATTTATTCCATACTCTCCCAGTTCCAATTTAACCCAAAGTTATACAAGATCTTCAATGACAGATCTAAAAATGTGAGAAGGAGTGGCTCAGTGAGTAAAAACACTGATTGGCACTGAGTGTGAAGCAGGGGAGCCTGGTTCAATTCCTGGTATTGGCTCCTTGTGACCTTGGGCGAGTCACTTTATTTCCCTGTGCCTCAGGCACCAAAAACATAGATTGTAAGCTCTACAGGGCAGGGACCTGTGCCTGCAAAATGTCTCTGTAAAGCGCTACGTAAAACTAGTAGCGCAATACAAGAACATGCTATTATTATATTATATGAAACAATAAAAAACATGAATACTGTATAAAACAATGCGTTCTATACCAGCCTACACTAAGTGGAGGCCTAGCCCTCCCACAACTACTCCCATACTATACAGTTGGTGTCTAACCTCAGCCAATTGATCCACTGGCCAATGTTTGATATATTTTTTTAATGGGTGGAAAGTTAATCGGCAGCTATGTCAAGATCTGTCTTTGATATTATGCTATGGTTTCCTACACATCATTATTAGTTCCCTTGACAGATACAGTACTGTATATCTCATTCCCTAAAACTCTGGGACTCACCTAATCTTAAATATAAGTTGACAAATCCGAATTCGCAGATGCTACCTGTATTCGGGAATCCGACCTTGCCTCCAGATGTGTCAACTAAAGCCTTCGAGGAGTGGGGCAAAGGGGGAATAGCCAGAATTCACAACATGCGGGAGGAAAACTACATTTAAATCTTTGATTCAGTAGCTAAAGGATTGAGACTACACCCTTCTGCTTTCTTTAGCTTTCTCCAGTGGAGGGACTTCATTAGAACTACGGTCCCCTACGCAAAGGTTACGACATTCAAAGGGATGTCTTAGTAGTAGTGCAAATTAGAAGGATAATGCTGCACTCCCCAAAAGTAATAAAATAACTCAAATACCGGTGCTCCTGGTCCAGGAATCTCTGCTTGGTACTCCCAATAACTTGTATGCATTTATGGCTATCATTAAATCACTTTTCTAGCAGAAACCCGTAGTGCCTAGGTCTTTTCAACATCTTAGTAGTAATGACCATAAAAGCTTGGTATCTACAATGTACAAAATATTTTCAGAAACAGATTACTCTACTAAGTCTAAATGTCAGATCTAGAAGAGGATATAAACAGGAGGGCTCTGAGGATATATTTGAGGGAAAAGCAAAGTACTCAATATGGGTCATTATCAAAGAAAATGCGTTAAAAATGCTTAATCAATGGTTTGTCACCTCCTAAAACCTGTCCACTTTGTTTCTCAATTCCCCACCGCTGTGTACAAGGTGGTGTGATCAGCAGGGCTCCTTCCTCCACATGTAGTGGCAATGCCCAAAGATAAAAAGATTATGGGCACCGACATACAACATGTTATAGGACATCCTTGGGGTTAGCTTTCCTCTAGACCCCTGGGCTGCATTACTCTGCAAAACAGTTGAGTCACTGGATAGACAACAAAATATGCTTAGCCCACATATATTCGGCAACCAGATGGAAAATAGCAAAGGCCTGGAAACAAGAGACAGAACCATCCCTAGATCAGGTACAAACCAAGTTATGGAGGGTGTTCTTAATGGTAAAACTGACGGAGCTGCCAAACGACACACTACACAAATTTATAAAGGTCTGGGAGACTTGAAGGCAATTCATAGGAGACCTGAGTCTGTCCAGACATGTACTTCAAATTTAGGAGACCTAATATAATAGTGAGCCCAGCTGATCATCACCAAGAGAAAACTCACTCATTTAATGAATAATCTGCCTTTATGTAGATCTAGATATTGGAACGATGTGTGATAAAAAGACAACTAAATTAACCAGTAATTTTGTATTCATTTGAATTTATTTTTCTTTATACTGTATGTGTAGTACAGGTATATGTGAACTTACACCTCTTTACAACAAATTCCTTTGACCTTTTTTGTGTTCAGTACCTTTCCCCCCTCCCCATGCCATTATGAAACATTTAACAACATACAAGTTAAAAAAAAGAAGAAGCAATAATGACTTTATTTTTACATGTTTTCTGACTTATGCTAATCGACTTCTGCATTGGTATTTGTTTGAAAAACAGAGTTTTAAATTGGTGCTATTGACCTTCACTTAAATGACATTCTAACGTCAAGCAGAGTGTTGCAGTGGAAATGCGGCTGTTGTCTGCAGGTGGCAATTGATGAAAAGATTGACTGACACTTTACTCGGCAACTCATTTTTGCACTTAATTTGTGTGGGGGAAAGGCTTATGCTCTTAAAGGATTTGAACTAAGGTGAAGAGAAACATGGATAAAACATGTTTTATCAGAGTTCTACTTCAAGGACACTGAAATGATTTTAAAGTGGGGATACTGTAAACCGATGAACAGCAACTCTTACCACTCAAGCCATAGGGTGTCCCCATACTCACAATTCATTTCTTAAGAAATAAATAGGGAAGAGGCATGGTATAGCAGTAAAGGTATATGTACATATGTATGTATATATGTCTTTATTTATATAGCACAATTAATGTACATAGCGCTTCACAGTAGTAATACACGTGACAATCATGTAAATAACAAATTATACAAATAACAGATCATGGAAATAAGTGCTTCAGATATAAAAGTAACATTTTCGGAAGAGAAGTCCCTGCTCCGAAGAGCTAACAATCTAATTGGTAGGTAGGAAGAGTGTACAGAGAAAGTAGGGGGACATTCTGGAAAGAGTGTCTGCAAAGGGCCAAGCTTTATGTATCATGTGTATAGTATTAGCCACGGTGCTACTCCTATGCTTCTTTAAGCAAGTGTGTCTTGCCACGGTGCTACTCATATGCTTCTTTAAGCAAGTGTGTCATAAGGTGGGTCTTAAAGGTGGATAGAGAGGGTGCTAGTCGGGTATTGAGGGGAAGGGCATTCCAGAGGTATGGGGCAGTCAGTGAGAAAGGTTTAAGGTGGGAGAGGGCTTTAGATACAAAGGGGGTAGAGAGAAGGCATCCTTGAGCAGAACGCACGAGTCGGGATGGTGGATAGTGAGAAATTAGGGCTGAGATGTAGGGAGGGGCAGAAGAGTGTGAAGCTTTAAAAGTGAGGAGGAGAATTGAGTGTGAGATGCGAGATTTGATAGGAAGCCAGGAGAGACTGAAAGTACGATGGAGAGAGGTAAGAGGAGATCCAGAATAGAGCTTTGTTATGAATACCTAGAGTATGGAGAATGTGAAGAAGAAGAGGGTGGTTCACAGTGTCAAATGCTGCAGAGAGGTCAAGTAATATGAGCAGAGTGTAATGACCTCTGTCTTTGGCAGCATGGAGGTCATTAGTTATTTTAGTGAGTGAGCAGTGCGGAAGCCAGATTGTAAAGGGTCTAGGAGAGAATAGGTGTTGAGAAAGTGGAGCAAGTGAGAGAATACAAGACGTTCAAGGAGTTTAGAGGCAAAAGGCAGGAGGAAGACAGGTCAATAATTAGAAAGCCAGATAGAGTCAAGCTTGCTGTTTTTTAGTAATGGTATAACTGTTGCATGCTTGAAGGAGGAGGGGAAAGTAGAGCGTAGGGATTATAGTAGGAGCAAGAGGTTTTAGGAGATTGGAGGGAATGGGGTCAAGAGGGCAAGTGGTAGAGGGAGAAGAGGAGATCAGCAGTGACACATCCTCCTCTGAAACAGCGGAAAAAGAGTCAAGGCAGGAGGAGAGTTGGGAAGCGGTGTAGGATGGGAGGAGGAAACAGAGGGGATGTTCTGATGTATGGATTCCACCTTTTCCTTAAAATAGTCAGCAAAGTCCTGAGGTGAGATGGAGGAAGAAGAGGCAGCTGAGGGTGGTTTGAGTAGAGAGTCAAAGACAGAGAAGAGTTGGCGTGGGTTAGACTTGTGCATGTTGATTAGTGAAGAAAAAGTTTGTTTAGCCTGAGAGAGAGCAGATTTGAAACAGGATAGCATAAATTTGTAGTGAAGAGAGAGTGTGAGATTTCCTCCAGAGGAACGAATGGAGGAATGCAGCATGCGCGTGTGGGAATTTAGCCAGGGTCTGAGGTTAGGAGGGCGAGGACGGCAGAGAGAAAGTGGGCATGTAGATCGAGAGGATCATAAGGCAGATTTGTAGTTCCTGACCAGGTTGTCAGGGTCTGGAGCAGAACTGAGAGAGGAGAGGGAGGAGCGTAAAGTGGAATCAAAGGCTGGTAGTTTAATAGAGTGCAGGTTTCTGCAGAAACAATGTGTATATGGAGATGGAGAAGGGGAGAAGCGAGAGAGAGAAAATTAGATGAGGTGATGGTCAGGAAAGGGGGAAATTGAGAAATCAGAGAGAGAAAAGTGTTTAATGAAAACTAGGTCTAGGTAGTGGCCATCCTTGTGGTGGCTGGCTACAGTCCACTGTTGAAGGCCAAGAGAAGAGGTTAGAGATAGAAAGCGGGAAGCCCAAGGGAGAGAGGGGTCATCAATGTGGCAGTTGAAGTCCCAAAGGAGAAGAACAGGGGAGTCTGATGAGAGAAAGAAAGAGAGACAGGATTCAAAGTGAGAGAAAAAGGCAGAATATGCTATTAATACTTTTCCATGAATGTATTTTAAAATACGTTTACTGTTGTCTAGTACTGACAATGCACTGAAATGAGATTTTAAAACTACAATCCCACCAGAATAACACATTCATTGACATTGTTGAAACTAAAGGGTCGTTTGAAGATAACCTGCACAATTTTTAGCTCCAGGGAACTTTCCCCTTCAGTTTAGTTGTTTCTTCAGGGAATTTAACTAGCCATCCAATAAGAAGGAGCCACCCAAGCCATTGCGACTTCCTCATTTTGTTTCCCCTCGAAAGAATGCAGACACCGGTAACAAAACTAGTAAAGTATCTCGGGAACCAGGTCGTGCAGAGCTCAAGATAGCATGGTTTAGCTCTGGAAATCCCGATTGTTCGAGGGGTGTAAAAAAAGAAAAGTAAAACAACCATATATAGTGAATTGAGAACCAACATTGAACTAACAGAGCCAGGACTGGTCTCATACTGGCATATAGCAAGGTTGGTACCTTAACACATGTTAAACTTTTTTTCTTTCTGCTTGTGCCTTTTTAAAATGCCAGAAATTACTTCCATTTAACACAGATTTGTGGGTCAGGGAGACTTTTCATCACCCAGATTGTTTTTGTTCTCAGTCAGTGTTCAGTTTTTTTATCTGAACATTCAGTGTTCTTACTAATATTTGAATCTAATACATAGGTGATGGCACACAAACAGAGCAAGGCATTTAATTCCCTTTGGTGACTAAAATAATTAATAACCGTTCACAGAAAGGGATTTTAAAAGACATTTTCCAATGCACTACAGCGATAAAAGTGACTTTATTAATAACGATATAACGATGTATTATTATTTGTCGGTGCCCAGGACATACTTGAAAACGAAAGGTAACTCTCAATGTATTATTTCCCAGTAAAATAATTCTAAATATTGCTCTTCAGAAAAGGGGGTGGGGGGTTCCTGATACTAACCGATGTGTAAACCTCATAAATTTACTGCATTTTCTATTTGTACTAATGAGAAACAGGACAAATGCCACCATCTCATGGCATCTGCTGTAGTTTTTGGTATCACTGTAATCTCTGTGCTCCAGTCTTGAACAAGTGCCATCGTCTACATTATTCATAATGTCCTCATCAACCTTGTCATCCTTTTTTGCACATCCCATTGCTTGTTCAAGAATAACTAGTTCTTGCAGCAATGTGTCCTCTTCAGTCCACTTTGGCTCCAATCTACTTTCAATTATCATCCAGGCATGACCATCTGTTAGATCCCAGATTCTGAATGTGTGCAAATTAATGTTAAAGCAGGTATGAATACAAAACTGAAATGTTTATTGCATGCATTATAGCAAGCACACAACAAAACGAAAACAAAAGCAGGCAAGGTAAATGTTTTGCAAATTACATAATGAGCATAATTCGGTGTACATACCTTTGATATAAAGGGCTGTATTGGAAAATTAGAAGAAATCAACACAAATTCAATGGCAATATGAAATGTGAAAATACTTCATCTGCCTGATTGGTATCTACAAAGTTAAATCGTATGTTCTTGATCATCAGGATTCCAAACGTTTTGAAAGAAAATTCACCACTATCAATTTGTTTTTGTTTTTCCATGTGGATTTGCTTGCGAGGCTCAACTAGACAACACGACAGCAATGCCATGGTTTGGCATTTCACAGAACAGAGAACAGTACATAGTATTTAAAAAAAAAGGCGAACATATTCTAGGTGAATTCTTACGGGGGCATTCACAGTTAATAATATCTGTAGTAAAAATATACTAAATACTTGTTCCTCTCACTACAGAAAATGCACATAGGCGACAATGTAAATATTATTGTGCAAACAGTGTGTAGTACAGTACGTCAGTAGAAAACTATTATGTCCAATGGCATTTGAGTCAAATGTAAAGAATGTCCAGTAAATTATTTGGAAGCTCTGAAGTATTTCTGGTTCTCCTTGATGCACACAAAATGGAGACAAATGATAGCAAATGTTGCAGAAATTGATGTATCTCATTATTATTTGTTTAGCAAGCAATACCTTCTTAATGTCTCCAATATTGAAAGATGGCAAAGTCAATGAAAAAGGACTTAATACTGTATTTTACACACACACATGTTTGTTCCAAATGACTATCTTTAACTGCCATTATCCTTGGACATATTTAAGATGGCTATTTGCAATGTTTACTTATTTGTGTTTTAACTAGCAAATGCATGAAGAAGTAAAGGATTTGTTTGCACTATTTGAAACTAATCAAGGAGGCTTTCTTGGGTTAACATGTCATGTACATTTTGCATTTTAATTACAGTATGGTGTTTTGGGGAGTTTTGAAATAGGTACAGCTCAACCCCCTTATAACGCTATGCTTGGGGTCCAAAGAATCACATCACGTTATAAGCGGTTCGCGTTAGAATTAATGTACAATTGTATGCATTGTACAATAAAGTATTTAAGATACCAATAATCGTTTTGTAAAGTATTCATAAATACAAAAATTGGGAGCCACACTTGCATCGCGTTATAAGTGGATTCGCGTTGTAACGGATCGCGTTATAACGGGGTTGAGCTGTATTATTATACGTGAGCATTGAAGATTATAAATCTGAGTTGGGAGTTATGTGATTCTAATAAACTCCCATAAAGCAACAATTATGAATTATTTTCATATTCAATCAAAGAAAGATTAAACAACCTTCAAATAATGACTTTCGATCTAGGACCCATATGCATGCCAACACTTTACTTCTCTTAAAGAGGCAGTTCAAGCGGCACTTAAAAAAAAAATGTTTTAATATATGCAGCCTTTGATTACCTTTATTGAAAACGAATTACCTAAGCTGCCGATCGATTCCTTCTCCCATGATCGATCAGAAAAAATCCTGCTACCCCGGGTTCACTAAATGGCTGCGTTTCAATTTTAATCAATCCTTCAGACAGTGTGACTCAGCAGCTACAATGTATTCTTATATTACTAAGGTAACATAATCTGTTGTTACAGTTTCCAGCTCAAACTGCTTGGAATATTGGCAACAAATTACCACAAACGGGAAAGTGTTACAAAGACCTTGCACTGCAGGGGACATGTGCTAAAAACTGCTATAGAAATCAAAGGATGCTCATTATATTAAAACTCATTAAAAATGGCATTGAGTTGAATTTTTTTTTTAATGTACTAATTATTATCTAATAGTACAGAACTGATTTATTTAAAAAAAACAAAAAAAAAACATGTAGGATATTGCACGGATTGCTCCTTCAAAATGAATACAAATACATGGGATACTGCCATCGTAGAAGCATCTTTACTCCTTCACTGTTCTCTCATGTAACCTTCTTAGATGACTGTTTCATTCATAATTGCCCTCAGCATGTATGTAAGCAAATGACTCCTTCCTCTTCCTAAAAGCATCTGCTGTACTTTACCAGTAATCGTTACCTCTGCCCGCAGGTCTTTAAATGGCCCATTAACAGAGCATTTCCAACAGAAACAGACTGTCCTGTTGGACCTACAAAACAGATGCTGGGAAATACCCGAGATCTCTAATGTTGTTTGGACACAGCTTTTGGGAGTGATTATGTGCAGAAATAGGTTGTTTGTTAGGGATAATGTAAAACACAATCACATCCGGAGATTACAATGGTTTGGTAGAGCATTAGCAACCACTTAAATACTTTTAATATGAGGTCCTACAAAAGTATTCCTTTATGGGAGCAATGGGGATAGATCGCAGAAGGACACTGTGTCCTTATCCAACCAATGCAGTTAAAAGCAGTCTCCAGCATCGTTATTGTTCAATTAAGACAAACTCACATTTTAGCTATGTTGGAGTGTCCAAACAATGTTGGCAACGCATCCAGTCTCACAATATGCCTGCCCAACAGAGCTAATTGGATGATACTACCTGCCTAGTGAAAGCTAATCAAAATCTGTTTCAAAATTATATACTGTGTTTATACACACTGAAAATGATGCATCCGTATTTATTGGTGTTTAAAGTTCTAGTCCTACTTTAACAATTCAAGATCATTCTTCTCTTCGAAATTCTTTGTATGTTTCATTTTCGTCCTCACGACACAACACAGCATTACATTCTGCAGGCTACAAGCCTAGAGAACTATTAACCCTTTGAGGGCCGGAGGGGCTGTAGCCACAGAGTGCCACCGCCCCTTGTGATGCTTCGAGATCACGTGACTGCTCTTCAGGGAGTGATCGCATAATCGCTGCATCTCTGATGATGGAATAGAACGCAAAGGGGTTCTGCACTTTCGTTGCTCAGTCAGCCAGATCGCATTCAGCGATCTTCCCACGAAAGAGAGAAAATAGCATGACATACTCTAGTTACTATGTCATAGCGCCCCTGGGGTGCCAGACCTCATGACATGGTATCTATGCCATGGGGCTCTCAAACGGTTAATGTTAATTCATTTTTTTGTGTGGTACTTAAATATGTTCATTTGGGAATGATCTAAACACCGCAATTATGTAATAAGTGCAGTGTTTTAATCTTATTCAAATATAATTATTGAAATCAATACCCAGTACTCAATTGTGTTTAAAACATGGTTTATTACCTGAATGGGATGGACTCCTGATGCAGAATTATAACAGTTCAGGGGCGTGTCTTCCAAAAATGGTTTATGTCAGGAGTGCGGTAATGACTTAAGGGTACAGGGTAATGATGGAGTTGAGGTAATTATGAAAGGATTACCTAAAGGAATCTACCTGTGCCAGTGTGACATTTGACAGGGGTGGAGGACGTATTTACTAAGTCCTAAGTCACCTTATGACCCATTCACTTGTTTTCTGACGATATAAGGTGTCTATTAGCTTAGCACTGCTTAGCCAATTAGGCCCTATATATTTTTCAAGCCAAAAAAAATCCCTCTTGTTCAGTTACTTAATAAGAAAAAAAAGTTGAATATGGAGTAACACTGTCAAGTATGACTGACGGAATAGTCAAGTATGACTGATGGAATAGGTGATAAGGTACAGCATATATGTTATATTGATTAATATAGCACCAACAGTGTACACAGCCATTTACAAAATTACAATACAGGAAAAATAAAGTACAAACAGTGGGGATAAGAGCAACAATTAAATGACAACATAAGGTAAAGAAGACTCTGTCCAGCAAGGCTTACAATCTAAACTTACAGACACAGTAAGAGTAAAAGGACATTCATTGAAAGTGAAGTCAGGAAGCGCATCTGGAGTCTGCAGTATAAGTGTAGATAATTTAATGAGATGCTTCTTTAAAGAGATGAAATTTCCGCTATACTTTGAAAGCAGATAGGGAAGATGCTTGACAAATATTGAGTAGAAGAGAGTTCCATAGGTAGGGAGAGATTAATTAAAAAAAGGTTTAAGACGTGAGGGGCCAATAGAGGTGAGAGGTGCAAAGATGAGACATCCGTGGGTCAAGCATAAAAGGCAAGAAGAGGTGTAATGAGAGATCAGAGTTCAAATAAGAAGGTGGTGTGTAAGTAAACATTAAAGTAAAGGAGGAGAATTGTGTAGTTTATATTGAGATTAACAGGAGGCCAGCAAAGAGCTTTCAGGAGGTCAGAGGCAAATACACATCTAGAAGAGCAGGTGAAGAATCGAGCTACAGCAGCAATTTAAATGGATTGACAATACAGGAGAGAATGACGACATTCATTAGTACTTTAGGGGTTGTGGAAAAGAGAAAGAGGCGTAACTTTGCAATGTTGCAGAGGAAGAGAAGGGCAAGATTTAGTAACAGAGTTTATATGAGTGGAGAAAGAAAGGGAGGATTTTAATGTAACCCCTAGATGGAGAATGAGATGCTCCATCTTAACCACATTAATAAGCTTGGGATGAGGAAGGGCCATTCACACGGATATTGCTGATTGGTGCTCTGTGATTGTTGAATTGGTGCAGGTTGAAGGTCAGGTGCAGACACATTTACATGTGTGTCATCAGCATAGAGATGATAGCTGAATTGGAAGGAGTTAATGTGGTCACCCAGTGAGAGCGTATAGAGAGAGAAGAGATGAGAACCGAAAATAGCGTCTTTAGCTACACCAACAGATTTCCATAGAGCTGGAGTTGGCAAAAGAAACACTAAAAGAGCTTTGAGAGCGGTAGGAAGAGAACCAGCAACAGAGATGTGCGACACGAATCAAAATGCATTTGCAACTTTTTAAGCGTTTTTTACCCCAAATTCAATTCCGTGAAACATTTTGCCAAACATCAAAAGAAATGTATCGTCCCATAATATCACAAGACAGTGAGAAAAACATGGTGTGTGTGTGTGTGTGTGCCCTATTTACAGTATACTGCAGTCTGAGCATTAAGTTAGAGAATTCCGATAGTGAATCTAGAGCTTTTCAGAGAATTTTGCTACATGAATTAGCAGAATAAACTAAATTGCAATACACATTGATCTAATGCTTGGCAAATCACTTGTGAACTCAGACCCATGTGAAAGGTCCATACATTAAAAACCAGGAGACGAATGCCAAGATAGGGAAGAATGTAAATGAGAAAAAAGTGATCGACAGTATCAAAAGCAGAGGAGAGGTCCACCAAAATAAAAATGGAGTAGTTTCCTTAAAGCAGCAGTTCAGTCTTTTTTTTTAAATTTATTTTTTTAATTCAATAGTTTCATGTGGGCAATCTCTAATTTCCATTAAGAACTGTATAGCTGCCAGTCAATTCGTTCTCCATGTATTGATCGGCGAAATTTGGCAACACCTTTAGATATGGGATATGTTTTTCCTCTGCTTCTGTCACTCAGTGGAAGCTCATGAATATTCATGAGCACTCCTGCACTGACATGTGCTAGAGGGAGGGCAGGTCTGACAAAGGGGTGTTGCAGGGTTTGTGACAGGACATGAAGGGGCCGTGCCTTAGTAAATGGTTGTTAAAATAGAATAACAAAACACAGAACCCCAGTAAGCTCTTTTTGGGAACCCCTGAGCCCCCACAAAATATATATATATGTATATGTGTCAAAATAGAGTGCTATTGAGCGTGGCATATGTATACAACAAACGACAGAGAAGCCCAATGCTACATCCAACATGACAGAAATACACAGTAAAATACTTATATATTCTCTTGAAGTAGGGTCATTTAGTTTAACCCTTTGGCCAAAGCGTTGTAAGCTTGCGAGCCACGTCAAGGCAGACACCTGTTCGCAAGTCCTAACACTACCAGATAAAATACTAATATACCTCTATTAGGATTAAAATTCTCATTTACCTCTATTAGGAGGGAGAAAGACCACAGTGGGTCTATTATATATATAGACCCACTGTGGTCTTTCTCCCTCCTAATAGAGGTAAATGAGAATTTTAATCCTAATAGAGGTATATTAGTATTTTATCTGGTAGTGTTAGGACTTGCGAACAGGTGTCTGCCTTGACGTGGCTCGCAGGCTTACAACGATTTGGCCAAAGGGTTAAACTAAATGACCCTACTTCAAGAGAATATATAAGTATTTTACTGTGTATTTCTGTCATGTTGGATGTAGCATTTGGCTTCTCTGTCGTCTGTTAAAATAGAATACAAGAAAATTGGTCTTTCAATGTTGTTTTTTTAAAAACAGAAAATGCTAAAAGTATTTTTCTTACTACAGAACTGACTTATTAAAAAAACCACACATGCAGGATATTGACTGAACTGCAGCTTTAAGGTTTGGTGATATGGAGGTCATTAGTTACTCTAGTGAGTGTGGTATGATATGTAGTGGTGGATTTCCCATAGGCCCAGGCCTAGGGCAGCAACATTTGGGTAAAAAATGTCTGTCCCATATACATTTGCTGTGCTCTCAGGCCTATCAGGCCTGATGGAAAGGCATTTACAAGTGGCGGCCATCTCCTTGCTGCAGCCCTCCTTCGCCTTTCGAATCGCAGCGTCAAAGGACGCCGTGGACATCACCAACGAGACGTCACACGGCGTCTCATTACAACGTGGCATCAAATGACATCATGATGTCACGTTGCCATGGCAACGCGATGCAGTGCGATGTCACGTCTGTGACGTCTGCGGTGTCAATTGACGATGCGATTCAGAAGGAGGATGACAGCTAGGAGACGACCGCTACAGCTAAGTGCCAAGGGGCGGCAGATTTTCAAATCCGCCACTGATCATATAAATATGCTGTGCAGAAGTCTAATTCGAGATGGTCAAGTAGGATATGGGATTTGAGAAAATTAAGTATGCACAAAGAAATAAGTAGTTCCCGAGATTTAGAGGGCAAAGGCAAGTGAGTGACAGTGCCATAGTTAGATGGGTCGGTAGAGTCAAGGATACTATTCTTGAGCATAGGTCGAACAATAACTTGCTTAAAAAGAGCTGGTAACGTGCAAGAACAAAGAGACGTGTTAAAGATATGAGTGAGGATTGGAACCAGGGTAGAAGCAAGAGGTTTAAGACGATGGGAAGGAATGAGGTAGAGGCTGACTGTAGAGAAGATTGAAGAAAAGAGCAGCATGAGACACTTCTTCCACTCTAACTGGAGAAAAGTAGTCAAAGGTGGAAGAGGAGAGTTGGAAGGAACACCTTGGATGTCTCTGTGAATAGCTTCTACCTTGTCCTTGAAATAAGCAGGGAAGTCTTGCAGTGTACTGGAATCAGCAGAGCATGATAACAGAGAAAATATGGTGTTGGTTGGATTTGTGCTTGTATATTACAAATGTAAATTAGGTGTAGCTCTGTTTGCAAAAAATTGTTCAAAGTTAAAGTAGAATATGATGAATTTGTAGTGAATTTAAGGTTTACATCACTGAGGATATCATAGAGAAGCACTTCTTGGTAAATATGACCCTAAAACTGTTAGATATGAAGTGCAGTGTAATAGACTGAGTAATTTAATTTAATTGGTGATCAAGTCTAAATTTTTACCTGGTTCTGGTAGTAAATCTGTTCAGCCCACAAGAGTAACACGTATTAAACCTTCTCACTTCACTGGAAATAAACATGTAATTTATATACAGTAAGTAAGATAAGTATATCTGCACATCTGTAGCGTATCCAAGGTCCTCCACTTTAAAGATACTGGAGGTTAATTATTAAATTGTGATAGTGCTGATTGGGGCACTAAACAATTAAAAGCCAATGGGAGTTTCCGTAAATAGTGCCCTGATCGGCACTGTTTAATGCATAACCATTAGTGTCTCTAAATTCAGTAACATCACGATTTCTAGTTTGAACTACTGTACTGTTTAACCCCTAGGCCTCTCGGCCACAAAAGGGGTTAACATTGATGAAGATATTTTTGCGACACAAAGATTCTACCATTTTTATCAAATGGAAGCTAAGCCTATAATATGGTTTTGAAAAAGAAAAATGTGAGAACGCTAAAGTTTAAACACCAATGTGATATATAATAAATAATATCCTTATCATAAAGGTAGGCTGCCTGGTACCTACTGCTAGTACAAACAGATAACAACGTGAAAGAAAAAAACCTGGCGCCAAAAGTTCAAATGGAAAGTCCTGTGATCCTCAAGGAATCTGCACACATGCTTGACAGGCCATGAAACGAGAAAAAGAAAAACAAACACAAATCATAGCGTAACACTGCAGTTTCCATTTGAACTTTTGGCGCCAGGTTTTTTTCTTTCATATAATCTGGTATTGATTAATTTATTTGTATATACCTATAAGTTTTTTTTAATTTATCTTTGCTTTTGCTTCTTCATTTTGATCCTATATAATATTGTGTATAGCACAATTGGGGAGCAGTAAAAAAAACGTTTGGGGGAGATTTAAAAAAACTGCTTTATAATTCATCCCTAATTACTGCAACTATGGAATCACTGCAGCATCTTTAGTCAATGTATTTACTCTTGTTTGCAGAATAAAAATGAAGAATGGAGGTGAGTTCCCTCAATTAAAAAAAATGTGTCCAATAGGAAACAATGCTTTGTAGTTTAAGTGTTATTGGTCAGCATTTGAAAAGTTAATAAACATATTGTAAATCCTAAAAAGGAATTGTTACCAGTGGTAGAGGTTGTGTTACATGGCTGAGTTCTTTCACTTAAAATTCCAACATACCATCAGGACCGCAGGCAGGGGAGGAAAGCTGGGGGGGGGGGGGGGCCTGGCCGGCCGAGGCTGGAAGTTCGGCCCATCTAAAGGTCATGCCCAACTTCTACGTTGGGCCAACGGGGTCTTTGTTTGCTGCGGACCCCAGCACTCCTCAGCTTTTGGGCCCACTCTCACCAAAAATCTCACCATGTCCCTTGTGCACTCGGTCAGGCTCTACATCTGCATCTGGCCATGGGGCCCTTCATAAGCGGAAACTTCTCCCAGGTAAAATTATTAGGTTAGAGAGAGGGGTGATGATGTGATTGAGAGAGGTGGTTGAGTGAGAGAGGGGGATGGGTGTGTGTGAGAGAGAAGGGAGGAGATGTTGGATAAGGGAAATAGAGGGATGGTAAGGGAGAGAAAGGGGTTGGTGAATGATAGAAAGGAGTGGTTGAGTGAGAGGGGGGTGAATGAGAGAGGGTGAGTGATAGAGGGGTGGGTGAGTGATAGAGGGATGAGTGTGTAAAAGAGAGGGGTGAGTGAGTGAGTGAGAGAGGGAGTTGACCCAACTTCTGCATCTGGCCGTGGACGCCAGCTCCCCTCTACTGTGGAGTCCTTCATAAGCGGAGGCCAACCCCCTGGTAAAATTATTAGTTGCAGAGATAAATGGTTGGTGAGTGAGAGAGAGAGACGGGATGGGTGAGGGAGAAAGGATGGGTGGGTAAGGGAGTGAGAGGGGTGGACGAATTAGAGAGAGGGGTGGTTGAACAGAGGGGGAAGGGTGAGAGATGGGTTGAGTGAGAGAGGAGTAAGAGAGACGGGTGGATGAGTGAGTGAGAGGGGACAGAGTGAGAGAGGGAGTCAGCTTGACTTCTGCATCTGGCTGCGGGCCCCAGCTTCCCTCTGCCATGGAGTCCTTCATAAGCGGAGCCCTCCCCCCAGGTAAAATTATTAAGTGCACGAGGGGGGGGGGGGTGAGAAAGGAAGGGTGGGTGAGTGAAAAAGGAAGGGTGGGTAAGTGAGAGAGGAGTTTGAGTGAGAGGGAAGGGTGGGTGAGTGAGAAGGGGGTGGGTGAGAGGGGTGAGTGAATGAGAGAGAGGGGTGGGTGAGAGAGAGGGGTTGGTGAATGAGAGAGGGGATTGAGTGTGAGAGAGGGTTGGGCGAGTGTGAAAGTAGTGTTTGAATGAAAGCAAGCAAGATTGTTTCATTACTGTACATTTCAGTGTGCCTTTAAGACTTGGATGTAACAAACCTCAATTTTGTAAATCAACAAAAGTCAACAGCTGTGCTTTCTATCCAGGCTATTACAATAACTAACAGCCACCTTGGGTATTTTGATCTCTTACTGTGTATTTGTGCCTCTTAGACCAAAACGATATATAAACAATCTGTGATCTGTTCACACACTGTATTCAATTATGGCTGCACAAACTCCAACATAGTTGAGAAAGAAACAGACTTCTAATTCAGAACATAATACAAAGAAACATGACCCTAGCATACCTGGAGCAGACATTTTATTTTAGCCATGTTACATTTGCTTTGCTAATGGTTTCATCCCACCTAGCTTTTTATTTTAGAGCTGCAGCCATCTGATACACATATAAAGTAAAATTAGGTTCTATAGTCTGGCTGCGAAAAGCACAAGAGTAAATATAATGCTTTTGTTAAACGGAATTAAGGGTGCAGCAGATTTATTAACGAAACAATGGTGATGAGACTATTGTTTATATATATATATATATATATATATATATATATATATATATATATATATATATATATATAAAAATGTAAATACAACTGTATGCTCATCTGCATGTCTTAGGCAGGTCTGCAACCCCGCCTTTCACCATTATCACCCAGCACTTCCACTGCAGCAAGGGATTCTGGGAAATGACATGCAAATGAGCACCCAGTGCCACTTTTTGCTTCAAAACCCATTTTTAACATGGTTCCCTATAGGCTTAAGCTTGCTGCATAGTCACAGCTTTGAGCACAGCCAGGGTTAAGGTGCATACCCAGAAAACCCACCCACAGACTTTTTTTTTTTTTTTTTGTAGCCCGGGTGGTGAAAAAGTGATTCCACCTCAAAAACCGTGCTCATGGTCCAGTGAGACCAGGTGCTCAAAACTTGTGACAAAGTCCGCTCCGGAGAGTAGGCCAGTCCGTGCCATAAGCAGTCCTCTCCAGCCGAAGCCTTGGAGTCCTGCTGTTACATCGACGTCGTCATCCGAGGAATCCGACGTCCATCCTGTTCCCTCCTAGTGCAGCTGACGCCGCAGGAGGGTCCAAGTCTTTAGGGTGTTCGGCTGACGCCTACTAACCCACCGCAATCTTCCCCCGAAGGGATGGCGACTACTAGCCAGCACTCAGTCTTTGCTCTCCGGAGAGAGGGGTGACGATAACCCAACAAACGAAACATCAAAAATCCATGGTGCGAGTGCTCCAGTGCTCTGTGTGATGCAGTGCAGGAGGTGCTCAAACGAAACAACAAAAATAAGTGTGCACAAGTGCACGCCAGACCCGGAAGCCTGGCGGGTAAAAAAATAGTGGCGAACCCCTCAGCGGAAGGCAATAAGGGGTGCCAGTGCAGAAAAATGTAGGGGTGTGCAAATTATCCGTGCAAGTGTCAAGTGCTGTGCAGTGTAGCAGCAAATGACTCCACCCGGTTAACCACTCCTGGGGTGCCGTGATAAAATAGCCCGGGCTACATATCCGCCTTCTCAGCCCATGACCAGACCAAGTGATGCAACTAGTGCCATCCTTCACAGGACAGACACTACACTTGATCTTAGCCAAAAGGCCGAGAAGCGATTTCGATCTTAATGGGTCTCATCAGTGTGGGGTTGGTTAACCGAGTATGCAGAGAAGCTAAAGGATGGGGTTTACCATACTGAGTTAAGTTATGGTGAGTAAAAAAAGTGTGTATATATATATATATATATATATATATATATATATATATATATATATATATATATATATATATATACTAATTTTGTCCTAGATTTGCACTAGGGGACTTTAACACATACCATTTTTTCTCTAAAATGTAAACGCAATTACTAATCATTAATGGCCATTCAACACTCTGTGGGCATAAGGTACAGATCCAAAAAATATCCATTTCTATATTCAAATTGTCTTAAAAAAATTGAAGCCACACAATCTCTATATAATATTGCTGTAAAACCTATTTCTCTTTTAGCACATGCTCTCTCAACCCCCCTCCCCCACCCCCACCCCCACCCCCACCCCTCACTCTGGGAGATTTAGTCATGGCTATTGCTAGGTGTAGTGCGGATTACCTGTTTGCACAGGAGAGCTGAGGTACCCGCGATGGTGTGGCGGGGAAGACAGGAAGACTTTTAGGGATTTCATCTGATTCTTCTTCTTGGTGACAGTGCCTCCATACATAGGGGACTCCAGCTTGGCTGAAGGTGTCCCTGCTATGACAGTCCTTACTCACAATACTCCCTCCACAGACTGCTGCGGAGCCAGAAGTATAATTGAGGATGATCTTTTTTATAGCAGCTACTGCGATGTTGCTATAGCGAATGCTTTAGTAGGTAAGGTAGATCCCTGGCTTCCGCATGGTATTGGCATGCTGGTAATAGTGAGGCCTCTCTGGATTAGGTTAGTGCCTCAGCCCATGAAGGACTGAGCACATGTCTCTCTCTCTCTCCCAGCCGGGAGGAGAGCTCAGAGCTCCTACTCCATGAGGAGATAGTTTGAACCCCAATCACAAACTGAAGGACCCACCCCTAAGGGGCTGAACTTCATACTATAATTTAGGCACTTCCTTCCTGTAGCTCGAAGAGTGAGGGCCCAGCACATGCACCCCCAATCCTGTCACTCAGGAAATCAGCATGAGGAGGGGGAACCCCACATAGGACAGCTTGTTACTGTCTTTGTCGTACTAGAACTTACATGACAGGGTAGTTAGAGAGTTAGCTGGACCAGCCATCGCTATACTCTGTAGCACTAAGAACTATTTTAGTTGCCACTAATATGTATTCGGGTTACAAAACTTCTTCCCTAACATTAGTTTCATTCATATATGTTCTCACTGCATGTTAAATAACATGCATGCTAAATTCCCCCCATATAACTTGTTCATAGTATAAGGAAAAGTAATACTTATGAGTTAATACCGTAGGATCATACTGTGTGTCCTTTAGGGGGGTTTAATTATTGGAATGCATTATTGAAATAATTGACTAATGTTACTGGAAGAATATAGTAAAATGATTAATTAATATAGCCCATTTTTTAAAATTAAGTGGGTTTTACCACTTTGAGTGCTGGATAGCCCCAAAGTGCCACGATCACATGACCGCTCTTGAAAGCGGTCACCTGACCGTGGCAGCCCTTAATCTCGAAACAGAAGAGGAGGAGTCTTCTTCCTTTTCCCTTCACTGCAGATCACCCTGTTCACTTATGTAACTGTATTTGTAACTGTGTACTATTTGTAATTTTAACTCTATGCCCAGGACATACTTGAAAACGAGAGGTAACTCTCAATGTATTACTTCCTGGTAAAACATTTTATAAATAAATAAGATCATGTGATGAGCTCCATGGGAACGCAGGACATGATCTAAGCTGAAAAAAGCACTCCTTGGGCATGTCATAGCCAGAGCTGTCTTAAGGAATTTTGCGGTAGGTGGGTTAAGTGTAAATCGGGGGACCCACCCACAAAGGTCACATTTAAATAAACATACAGTATGTTTTTATTGAAACACATTCAGAACTTTTATTGATTTTCTGCAAATGTTACCACAAATAGAAACAGTGTATTTATCTACATGTCTCTTTCTAAATTTTTAAAGAAACATTACTGCTGCGGCCAAGCTTAATCTAAAGCTTGACCGCATTTTTCGCTGCTGTTTCAATTTTCGCGCCGGAATTGGCGGCAAAAAAAAAAAGCCCGCGTCTGAACGGGGAGCGTTTAAATTACGCTGAGGCAGCCGCATTAGATTTTTAATACAATGTTTTTCATAAAAAAAATTAGCCATATAAAATGTAAAGCAATATACAGTTGCAATCACACCAAAAAAAAAATAATAATAAAAAAATATGACTAAGTAACATTTGCTGCATTCAGTTAGAACTACGAATTTCAAAGGAAAATTTGGGCAATGGTATTTGTGGAGCTGAGGTCTGGTGCCCTTGGAAGGTCCAGGGCCCTGGACTACAGCAAAGTTAGCCAATGCCTTAAGATGGCAGTGGACGTGACTTGTACATCATGCGGCCACTGGAGTTGCAGACCCTATGACATAGTGACAACGTCTTAGGTACTCAAGTGGTTAATGTCTCAGCAATGACTAGAAAAGACTCTGACCGTGTCTCCCTTTTGTCTTAGGCCGCGCGTATAGTGCCGCCATGGGTGACGTCACCCATCGCCGTCGCCAGAAGCGAAAGTTATATTTCGCTTTGTGGCGGCGGCGTGGGCTTACTGGCATTTGATTGGTTCAGGGGCTGTCACATGAGGCGACAGCCCTTGAAAAATCAAATATTGCCAGCTTCCAAAGTTCGCGACGCAACTTTGCTCTGTTGCATTGTTGCTGCTGCGCTTACTATAAGCGCACACGGCGGCAATGCATTTGTTTTTGGGCAACGTCGCCTTAGACATCAATGTTAAAGATTCTTTGGAGAGAAGGTAAAAGAGATACCAGAGCTGCTCCTGAGCTAAGCTGCAAATGGCCAGTTGCCAGCTGTGGATATCTGCAGATCCAATCCTCCCTTTTCAGTAAAGCATATATAGCCCCCTTTCCCTATGACAATGGGAACTACGCATGCTGACATTACCTGTGGCTCACAGAAGGCCTAAGCCTCCGTCGCTGGGAGCGATCCTAGCACTGCTGGATAACCCCTCACAAGAACCAATACAGTAGTGAGAAATACACACACACAGGTATGGTATAACAGTTTACTAACACACACTAATATCACAGTAACAATACCCAGTACCCCATACAATACCATACAATACCATCATGTTATATATATATATATATATATATATATATATATAGGCGCACAATGTCCACCACACTGTCCACACCCCGGTGGGATTTCCCCAAAGTATTGAGGGTGCTCTGGGCACCTAACCACACTGATGTCCACAAAGCATAGCCCACCGAAATGTGTGTGGAGTAGCACTACCCCTGTGTGAGATCGTTGGTGCATGTGGTACCTCTCCTGGTCTCAGGCCAGACCAGGTTAAGTTGGAGATGAGGAATCTGCAGGACCATACTGTGAGCCCACTATGAGGGGTCTGTCCAATCCTCTCTCTCTCTCCTTGCCGGAGGCGTCCGCCTCTTGAGGGAGCTCCAGCTGGAGCGTCTCCCTTAAAGCCAATAGGAGCCTGTTGTCTTGTCCCAGACTGCAGGCCGCAAGTCACCGCGTGGCGTCCAGTCACCGGTGTACTAATGCTGCCGTGTGCTAAGGGGAGCGTCCCTATCTGGGGCGTTCCCTACAGCACAACAAGCTATCAGTGTTCAAGGGCCTAGCTGGGGCCTGCAGGAGAGATCTGGAATAGCTCAGGGGCCACTTGCACCTTGAACATATCCTCACCCCTTGCCGTCCTGATCCCGACTGGGAGCGTGATGTCTTTGCGCCAAACTGTATATCTGTATATCTATCCCAGCCCCTAAAGCTCCTGGGACATGTAATCCCTTGCGGAGCCTTAGGCAAAGTGGCTGCCGGAACTTCTCTTTACTGCGCATGCACATGGTTTCTATCAAGCATGCGCAAAGATCCAAGATGGCGGCCCCCACTTGCTGGGTACGCCATGCAGCCTCCCCCACCCGGGACTGAGGTAAGAGTGGGAGCTCAGCTATACATATTTGATTTTGATGCCAACCTTGACTCCAGTATCTTTTCTATCTCCTTTAACCTTTAAACTACATAAAGTGCTAGAATACTAGTGTTCCACAGACCTTCTAGCACTGTGGCAATGTGATTACTCATGGAGTGATATTCTACTGCTCCCAATGCCATGAACGGAAAACAACCTAAAGTGCCATTACTTTTTTCAGGACATTATAAGAGTCCCTGGAGTGCCAGCCCCTGTTACATCCTGAGACCATCATAAAGGCACTATAAAGGGTAAAAGCATATTTGAACTTGATGTCTGAAACAAAATTGCGGCAAATTCAAAGATGCTATGGGTGGAAGAGAGAATGTTAGCTGAAAACTGAGCTGAGCTACTAAAATGGTGCATGCTCTGCATCATAGAACTTGTCAGGATAGATTCAAAGAACGGAATATGTGCAGTTTGGAGGAGAGAGGGTGGAATGTGATAGAACGTTTTGAATACTTTTACATCAAGGCTTTAAAAAAATGATTGGGACAGACACAGGATTATCCTACATGGGAAAGAAGCCAAAGAATCGAAAGAGATCTAAGGTTTCACCGCAGGTAGGAAAATGGGCTGACCAAGTGGGCCAAGTGGTTCTTATGTACCTTCAATTTCTATGTTTCTATGGAAACAGCCATAGCAGAGTTCTGGTCATCCACAGCTTTCAGCAGTAATTCATAAATGCTTTTGAATTGCCTTGGCTTTTGTAGGCTTTAAAAAAAAAAAAAAGCTCAGGGAAGCTATTGCGGGCTCCCTATGGATAGCAAATCTTAGCAGAAGCTTACCCCAGCTCAGGCAGGTGGATGGGTACATTTACATGACTATTATAAGGACACATAGAAAATACACTAATATTATTCAAATAAAACCAAATGAGCCAAGTTTCGACTATAATAGAATAATCCCCAAAGAGCAGAGCATTAACTGGCGATTACCCGGATTGAAGGGTTCAGCTCTTTCAGCTGGGGTCAAATTTGCCCGGAAAAGCCTTTCAATGATTATTACTTAATTATTATTTATTGCTGATATTGTACACTGTGTTTTGCAAAATGAGATGCAAATTGGGTAAACAATGCAATATACTGATATGTGGTTAAGTGTTACTGACATAGGTCCCCAATCAATAGGTATGGGTTAAGTTAAGTTTATACAAATGAATTGAGCTTAAACCTTGCCAAGAAATGGGTAGATGGCCGTACCATATATTTACCTGGGGCTATTATTAGGAACACTGTGAGAGGGTTCTCTATGCTTCGGAGAGTTTACCAATCTGCAGGTTTAAAATGTATATTTCCATAACTGTGCAAAGATGTGGGAAGACTTCACATGAAGCCTTTAAACTAACCATTGCTCTCATCAAGTGTCTCTTTCCTTCACAGATTTTAGCATTATATGACTATTTAATAGAAATAAATATTTAAAACTTATACAGGTACAAAGCTATAATACAGGACAAATACCAGTCTGCAAAACTGGGATTCACAGTCACATTAATATTTCCATGTTCACTCATCCTTGTTAATATTTTTGAAATCCTGATCACATTGTAGATGGATGAAAAGAGCACAGTCAGGGAGATTTACTTAGCTGTCTCTCGCCTCTTATTAAATTTGTTCAGTAAAAGAATTTCTGGAATAAAATAACAAACCCATGTATGCCAAGAACTAGGATGTTTATATAATTTAGATTTAAACCTGAGAATCTATTCAACAGATATTCTTTAAGCTTCGCCTATATCCCATGTGTGCTGGGATTGGCTTTTTTATTTTTTACACTTTAAAATAGTTTTGACAGAGGGACCTTTAGAAAGTTTGGTTTTGAAAGACTACCTGATTTCATTACTGCTGATTTAACCTGTTGTAATACGTGTCCATAACTTTTCTGTTGGTATTAAAAGGGGGCAGTGGGCTTAAGGTAGTCTGCATCTGTTATTGTTTTATTTTCACTAGCATAAATGTCTTTCAAAAATGTTCTTTTTATCTTCATTCTATAAGCAGAAAAAGCTTCAGACAGTTGGAATAAGCAAAATCAGACCTAGTAATCCTTTATATTGAAACTTATTTTTTTTTTTTTAAACAATATTTTTTATTTGTATGTATATATATATATGTGTGTGATACAGAAAGAAAAAAGGGAATGGGGTGGGTGCTTCGGTGAGTACAGAAAGAAAATGGGGTGGGGTGTGAAACACATTTATTTTTATGTTTTTAAACATGAAATGCTGCATTAGCTTGATTGCCAGGATCATGTAGTAAATCATTGGTAGAAGCAACAACGAATAATTATTCTTGTAAATCAAACCATGGTCTTATTTTTCTGCATATACTGCAGAGTTGTTTAATGCATGTGATTTTCAACTATTGAGAACTATTGTTGGCTTAGGATGTCAGAGCTTTCCTTCCTACTAAACATACTTTTTCAGCCTTCCTCTTCTGCAATAACTGGCAGTGGCTGCAGATTAAAGTAGTAGAATTAATTGGATACCTCACATACAGTGCAGGACAAGATTACTCAAGGATTCAGTTTTGCTTTACTTCCAGGAAACCAAGAAGGAGACACGTTATTCTCACTTAGATATAGGTCGTACTATCCCCTTTAGCATATATGACACTACCAATGCAGCAATCAAATGAAAATTCCATATTGTTTCTCCATTCTTGTTTTCCAGGGCCATGGACTACCCCAAGGAATAGCAGCATAGACAACGGAGAAGTTGAAATTGGACGCAGAATCACCCAAGAAGTACCAGCAGGGGTGTTTTGGAGATCTCACATCCACATCATTCAGCCGCAGTTCTTGAAATTTAACATCTCCTTAGGGAAAGATGCTCTTTTTGGTGTTTATATAAGAAGAGGCCTTCCACCATCACATGCGCAGGTATATTACAATATTTTACTGGTTTGGAATACAAAGCACAGGGTATATACACAGATGGGCGGCGGCTATTGCACCCGGTATTGGACACTAATGGGTGGTGCCAGTTTTAATGCGTTTTCATGCAATTTAACAATTGGCCTGATCACATGATAACGGGTGCAATAACAGTGGCTTCATCTATATTGTCTTCCATGTAAATACAGTATTTCCTTAACCTAAACATAGCTGCCCTGATGTTTCTTGCAGCATTCCATAGCTTAAAGTGGCTGTCTTCCCTGGGACCAAAAGGTAACCTATGGCAGTTGGATGTTTAATTGGTTAATTACAGCTGATTGACACTGTTGTATTTCATTAGGGAAGTGTAAGTATAACACAAAAATAAATGGTAACGTTTGTTGTGTATGTGTGTAAAAAGTGATTGAGAAATTGATATAAGTGTAATATAAAGAAATATACAAGCATACCCCGCATTAACGTACGCAATGGGTCCAGAGCATGTATGTAAAGCGAAAATGTACTTAAAGTGAAGCACTACCTTTTTTCCACTTATCGATGCATGTACTCTACTGCAATCGTCATATACGTGCATAACTGATGTAAATAACGCATTTGTAAAAGGCTCCATAGTCTCCCCGCTTGCGCACAGCTTCGGTACAGGTAGGGAGCTGGTATTTCTGTTCAGGACGTGCTGACAGGCGTATGCGTCAGCTGCCATTGGCCTAATGGGCCTATTGTCCTTACTCGCGAGTATACTTAAATTGAGTATCCTTAAACCGGGGTATGCCTGTATGTGATAAAGTGTACTTTGAGAATGCTATAAACACTGTGTATAACACATTATATCAAACCAATCCTAATAATAATTATGATGAAATGTCCAGTTCAGGAAACAGTCCATATGGAGTAGGCAAAAACTTCTTAAGTGATCTAGCCGGATCACAGAAATACCTTCAAGAAAAAAAAAGAAAAGATGCGCCAGCTCCATAGCGTAATACTTTATAAAAGGAATTTATTTTAACTTAGAGTAGTCACCAGGACTTGCACTCACATAGTAGGTTAAAAACACATTTGTTTGAGACAATCTGTACTGTACGCTAGCTGGTGGAGGACGGATAGTGTGCTAATGCCACATGAACATCAAAAACCACGTGATATGAGCTGTGAAGAATAATCATCTATGGTGAAGGGAGCTCCAGATAGTCTCCAACTCCTCCGGTATTTGGATAACACTAAGCTGGGCTCAGCAGGGCTCCAATACAACAGCAGTACCACCACACGGTTTTTCAATAAAGTCCCGCTCCAACCGGAGTCCAAGACACACCAGAATAGGTTGTTTGAGCAAAAGCTGAGCAGGGCACTTTCACGATAGCTCAAGGATCCTTGAGAAATTCACAATCATGACAAAACGCGTTGGAGTTGTGACATATCGACATAGTGATGCGTTTTTGGAGGCGGGACAAAGAACCAGGAAATACCAGGGAGCTATTGTGAAGGTGCCCTGCTCAGCTTTTGCTCAAACAACCTATCCGGGTGCGTCTTGAATGCTGGTTGGAGCGGGACATTATTGAAAAACCTTGGTGTGGTCTTGTATTGGAGCCCTGCTGAGCCCAGCTTAGTGTTTTCCGAATACCAGAGAGTTGGAGATAATCTGGAGATTATCTGGAGCTCCCTTCACCATAGATGAGTATTCTTCACAGCTCATATCACGTGGTTTCTGTTGTTCATGTGGCATTAGCACACTATCCGTCCTCCAGCAGCTAGCATCCAGTACAGATTGTCTGAAACAAATGTGTTTATATATTGTATGTATTGTATTGTATGTCTTTATTTATATAGCGCCGTTAATGTACATAGCACTTCACAGCAGTAATACATGTGGTAATCAAATAAATAACAGATAATATAAATAACAGATCATGGGAATAAGTGCTTTAGACATTAAGGAAGAGGAGTCCCTGCTCCGAGGAGCTTGCAGTCTAATTGATAGGTAGGGAGAACGTACAGAGACAGTAGGAGGGAGTTCTGGTAAGTGCATCTGCAGGGGGCCAAGCTTTATGTGCCATGTGTTCAGAATAGCCACAGTGCTATTCATATGCTTCTTTAAGCAAGTGTGTCTTAAGGTGGGTCTTAAAGGTGGATAGAGAGGGTGCTAGTCGGGTACTGAGGGGAAGGGCATTCCAGAGGTGAGGGGCAGTCAATGAAAAAGGTTTAAGGCGGGAGAGGGCTTTAGATAAAAAGGGGGTAGAAAGAAGACATCCTTGAGACGAACGCAAGAGTCTGGATGGTGCATAACGAGAAATTAGGGCTGAGATGTAAGGAGGGGCAAAAGAGTGTAAAGCTTTAAAAGTGAGGAGAAGAATGGAGTGTGAGATGCGGGATTTGATCGGAAGCCAGGAGAGGGATTTCATGAGGGGAGATGCTGAGACAGATCTAGGAAAGAGTACAATGATTCTGGCAGCAGCGTTAAGGATAGATTGTAGGGGAGACAGGTGAGAGGCAGGAAGGCCGGACAGCAGGAGGTTACAGTAATCAAGACGGGAGAGAATGAGGGCCTGAGTCAGAGTTTTAGCAGTCGAGCAACAGAGGAAAGGGCGTATCTTTGTTATATTGCGGAGGAAAAAGTGACAGGTTTTAGAAATGTTTTGAATGTGAGGGGCAAATATGAGAGAGGAGTCGAGTGTGACCCCAAGGCAGCGTGCTTGGGCTACTGGGTGAATGATCGTAGTTCCAACAGTAATGTGGAAGGAGGTAGTAGGGCCATGTTTGGGAGGAAGTATGAGGAGCTCTGTTTTAGCCATGTTGAGTTTAAGGCGGCGGAGGGCCATCCAGGATGATATAGCAGAGAGACATTCAGAAACTTTGGTTTGTACAGCAGGTGTAAGGTCGGGTGTTGAGAAATATATTTGTGTGTCATCAGCATAGAGGTGATAATTAAACCCAAAAGATGTTATTAGGTCACCTAGAGAGAGTGTATACAGAGAAAAGAGAAGAGGTCCCAGGACAGAGCCCTGGGGTACCCCCACAGAGAGATCAATAGAGGAGTAGGTATTAGCAGAAGAGACACTGAAAGTACGATGGGAGAGGTAGGATGAGATCCAGGATAGAGCTTTGTTCCGAATGCCAAGAGTATGGAGAATGTGAAGGAGAAGAGGGTGGTCCACGGTGTCAAATGCTGCAGAGAGGTCGAGTAATATGAGCAGAGTGTAATGACCTCTGTCTTTGGCAGCATGGAGATTGTCAGTTATTTTAGTGAGGGCTGTTTCGGTGGAGTGAGCAGTGCAGAAGCCAGATTGTAGAGGGTCTAGGAGATAATAGGTGTTGAGAAAATGGAGCAAGCGAGCGAATACAAGACGTTCAAGGAGATTAGAGGCAAAAGGCAGGAGGGAGACAGGCCGATAGTTAGAAAGACAGGTAGGCTCAAGCTTGCTGTTTTTGATTAATGGTATGACTGTTGCATGTTTGAAGGAGGATGGAAAGGTTCCAGAGCAGAGGGAGGAGTTAAAAATGTGCGTGAGCGTAGGGATTATAGTAGGAGCAAGAGGTTTTAGGAGATGGGAGGGAATGGGGTCAAGAGGGCAAGTGGTAGAGGGAGAAGAGGCGATCAACAGCGATACATCCTCCTCTGAGACAGTGGAAAAAGAGTCAAGGAAGGCAGGAGGACAGTTAGGAAGAGGTGTAGGATGGGAGGAAGAAACAGAGGGGATGTATGGATTCCAACTTTTCCTTAAAATAGTCAGCAAAGTTCTGAGCGGAGATGGAGGAAGGAGAGGCAGCTGAGGGTGGTTTGAGTAGAGTATCAAAGACAGAGAACAGTCGGCGTGGGTTAGACTTGTGCATGTTGATTAGTGAAAAAAAGTAGGCTTGTTTAGCTTGCAAGAGGGCAGAGTTGAAACAGGATAGCATAAATTTGTAGTGAAGGAAGTCTGCGAGAGTGTGAGATTTCCTCCAGAGGCGTTCAGAGGAACGAGTGAAGGAACGCAGCATGCGCATGTGGGAATTTAACCAGGGTCTAGGGTTAAAAGGGCGAGTGCGGCAGAGAGAAAGCGGGGCATGTAGATCAAGAGAGGAGGACAAGGCAGAATTGTAGTTCCTGACCAGTTTGTCAGGGTCTGTAGCAGAGCTTAGAGAGGAGAGGGAGGAGTGTAACGTGGACTCAAAGTCAGGTAAGTGAATAGAGCGCAGGTTTCTGCAGAACCGGGGGGTAGATGGAGGTGGAGAAGGGGAGAAGCGAGATAGAGAGAATGAGATGAGATGATGGTCAGAGAGAGGAAAAGGGGAAATGGAGAAATCAGAGAGAGAGAAGTTTTTAGTGAAAACCAGGTCTAAGTAGTGGCCATCCTTTTGGGTGCTGGCTGCAGTCCACTGTTGAAGGCCAAAAGAAGAGGTTAGAGAAAGAAAGCGGGAAGCCCAAGGGAGAGAGGGGTCATCAATGTGGCAATTGAAGTCTCCAAGGAGAAGAACAGGGGAGTCTGAGGAGAGGAAGAAAGAGAGCCAGGATTCAAAGTGAGAGAGAAAGGCAGAAGGGGGGTGAGTAGAGGTTTGTGGGCGATAGATGACCGCCACATGAACAGGGAGAGGAGAGAAGATCTGGACAGTGTGAACCTCAAAGGAGGGAAAGGCAAGAGAGGGGGGAATAGGAAGAGTTCGGTAACGGCAGAGAGAGGAGAGCAGGAGCCCCACACCTCCACCCCTGCCATCAGGGCGCGGAGTGTGGGAGAAGGAAAGGCCACCATAAGAGAGGGCAGCTTCCAGAGCAGAGTCAGACTGAGTGAGCCAGGTCTCAGTTATAGCAAAGAGAAGCAGGGAGTGAGAGAGAAAGAAGTCATGCACAGAGAGGAACTTGTTAGAGAGGGAGCGAGCATTCCAAAGGGCACAGGAGAAAGGGAGAGAGGAGGGAGGGTGGCAGGGCATGGGTATGAGGTTGGAGGGGTTGACACCAGGAGTAGAAGTTGCATGTGGAAGGTGAGGACGAGAGCAAGTAGAAATAAGGCAGGGACCAGGATTGGGAGAGATATCCCCAGAAGCAAGGAGGAGAAGCGTGGATAGAAAGAATGTGTGAGGAGGATTTGTAGGGGTGTGTTTTAGTGCAGGGTGTAAAGCTGTGTGGTGACAGAGGACGCAGGTAAGAAAGGAGTTCATGTGAACTGAGAAGTGGGGAAGAAAGGAGAGATGGAGATATATGAATAGAGTTAGAGACATAAGGAGACTGGTGGAAGGAAGTGCATAATTTGAAAATAAGTGAGGTTGCAGCAAATATAAAGAATAAAGGCGGCATCACAGCAATAGTTAAGTGTTGAGATGTGCAGTCTTAGATAGATGATATCCTCTTTTCCAACGTAGATCAAATGCAGGAATCAGAAGCAGTAGGTGATGTCCACTTTTCCACTTCTTTTTGAACTTCCTTTTTAAACTTCATATTCTACTTGAAACATTTCTACTTAACTTCCTTTTTAATATATATAGTGAATAAATGAGAACAAGGCACTCCGTCAGGTAAACCAAGGTGGGTGCAAATCCTGTATGAACAAAATAGGCAATACGATACCGTATGAGCGAATATCAGAGGCAGCACTCCACGAAGTAGTCAAAAAAGATTTGTATTAGTGAGACATCATATCCAACGTTTTGGTCCAACACACGGGACCTTTCTCACATCACCTTGAGAAAGGTCCCGTGTGTTGGACCGAAACGTTGGATATGATGTCTCACTAATACAAATCTTTTTTGACTACTTCGTGGAGTGCTGCCTCTGATATTCGCTCATACGGTATAGTATTGCCTATTTTGCCCTTGCTGATCTGTAGCTGGATTGAAGGCCTCCCCAATCATCTTCCAAGTACTGCGGTTGCAAGCCTGCAATCTTACTTTTGGACGTTGTCTTGGTCTTTTGATAACCCTTGGAAATATTTATATAAATGTATATCATTTATACAATATATGTACACGGGATGCACTTACCCCTTCCCTAATTATTGATAATACTTGGATATACAAATCATACCCCAGAAGCAGGAAAAAAGAGATTTCTATACTGTGGGATGGCGTGTATTCAAAATATTCCAATGTAGATGTAAGAGAATTGTAGCTATAAAATACTTCCTTTTTTGTCTATTTCCATTTCTTTTTGTTTTGTTGAGGTTTTTTTGGTATTTTTTCAGTGATGAAGTTCACATCAATCGAGTACCCACATTATATTTTACCTCTGTATTTAAAAAAAAAAAAGGCAATCTACTAAAACATTTCTTAAACAAGTATTAGCATAAAGACTAAGTAAAGTTATTCTTTATTTTCTGGTCTATGTTTGTGGCAATACTGCTTTAAACGATCTGCTCTCATCACTGTCCTGTAGCTGAGCGTTTACAGTGTTGTGGTTATTAGGACAGCATTCTAGCAGCTTAACTGAGAACGCATCGCCTGAGGGACTTTGCAGGGAGCTGGTAGCCTACTGGCTCAGCTGGTGAGGCATCTGGATTGTAGCAAAATATCTTTTATCCCAGCTTCAGTGTCAGTTATTTAAACACATAGTGCAAAAGTTGCCAGTTGATATGGACTACAATAAGAACATTTTACAGTTAAAAGAGATTAGCTCAGACAGTTAAAGAGGTGAGGAGGTCCTCCTGAGAGATCTGAAGGTGTTTCCTATTGATATGAAAAGACAAATTAAAGTCCGTTATGGGAGTACTTTAGTGATCAGCAAATTAGATGTAATTAGAGTACATAGAGGCAACAGGATGCGGTTCTTGTCTCTTGATCCTGCTGAGACCTAACTCCCTTGTATTGGTGTTTAGCGAATATTCCAAATGTCTGAATTTGCCATTCAAACCAACGTTGTGGAACAGCACACTTGCCCAGAGCAGACTCTGTTTAAATATTCCAAAGTGACATACTGTATGAAAGCTAATAATAAACTCAGTCTTCAAAACATACTGGCATACACATACAGTTCTGTTTGAAGCACAAGCAGAAATATGTTTTTGGACGGGATAGGGACTTAAAAATGTTAACTTCATCCCATTGAAAATGCACATGGTACATTTTGTAATGATGCTGGATTTATCTATTTACATTGACTCTACTACAGTGTATCTCAATATAAGTTGTGAGGAGATACAGAGTAGAAGGCATCCCAAGGCTAACGGTCCTCCCAAGCTACTCAAATGCCTTAAACCCCATTTGGTATATATACAGGATATATATATAACCCTGGCTGTGCTCAAAGCTGTGACTATGCCGCAAGCTTAAGCCTATAGGGAACCATGTTAAAAATGGTTTTTGAAGCAAAAAGTGGCACTGTGTGCTCATTTGCATGTCATTTCCCAGAATCCCTTGCTGCAGTGGAAGTGCTGTGTGCTGGGTGATAATGGGGAAAGGCGGGGTTGCAGACCTGCCTAAGACATGCAGATGAGCATACAGTTGTATTTACATTTATATATATGTATATATATATATATATATATATATATATATATATATATATATATATATATATATATATATTAAAAAAAAATTTTTAATAGTTAGGATACATTTCTGTATATCCCAATGAGTTTTACTGTATTAGCCTGTTTATCTCCACTGGGAGACTGGTCCATGCATATGTTAGGGGTATTCCCCCTACCCCAATCGCAGATAGAGTGCATGTGAGGGGGAACCTATATGTTACCAGGTGTGGTGCGTATACCTGCAGGTTCACAGGAGGCCATGCCCGGGTGTAAAGCTCTTCAAAAAGGGTCTGACGCAGGAACAGGAATCCGCCTCCGCGTGGGGTGTCTCCCTCATTTAGCGTCTCACCCACAGAATGTCTCTAGCAGTAGAGCCTGTCTGAGCCCAGACGCAGGCCGCGATCACCGCGTGCAACTGGCACCGGTGATATCACATAACACTGTATTGTAGAAAGCAACCCCCCCTTGCACAGAAAGGGGCCTTTCCTGAAACTGCCAAACTAACTGATGTGGCTGCACTGCAAAGCAATACTGTCTCTTCTTGTCAGAGCACACAGCACTGCAGCTGTGTCACTGTCTAGACTCATGCTCAGCTAAGGGCAAGGTCCCTACCTAAGGGGCCTTCCCTATAAACTTACCCACTAACCTAGTGGGGAGTGGGGCCTACCTGGGGCCTGGGGTTTCTCTGGCCTACTACAGCAGAGCACTGCTCTCTGTACACTACCTTCCCCAATCGCTTCCTGGATCCAACTGACTAGCGTGGTCTCTGTGCAACATTGTATTCTTCTCCAGTAGGAGAAGCTGCAAACTCTATTTGCTGTCTGGCTGCACGTGATGTGGTTGACAGGGCCATCCCCAGAGGCTGCTGGGAGTTGTAGTCCCTGGAGAGCCCTTCTATTATGTGGGCCGCGTGCGGTATGTTGGCTGTGCGTGCGCACTGCTGTAATGGCTGCCACTGCTGTCTTCTGAGCATGCGCGACCTTGGGGAGTCCCTGCGCTACGGAGCTCCATTTCTGCCCCTTCGCGCTCACTATAATGGCCGCTGCGTTGCATCTACGCATGCGCGAGCCTCCGCTCCCACGCGGACATAACAAAAATGGCGGAGCCGTGCCTCCGACGCCACCGAGAGACGCTCTCGCCCCCGCAACTGCCTTCTCACTGGTGAAGGTAAGGGGAAGAGGAACGGGGAACGGGGAACCGGGGAGCCAAAGGGGACATGGCGACATTCTTCCCCGGTGGAAATACCAAGGTTCCCGCTTGGAGGACAGCGTCACACAGCATAAAGTTATATAATAAAAATGCAGAGCACAGTATATACAACTTATCATAGGTGCTTTAACATCAATGGTACATAACTCATCAACCACATTGATACCCGAGGCCAGCTGAGTGTTCGCTGTTTGCTGAGACCAATTGTGGGGTGCCCCTAACTGATAATGTGGGGGTATCTCACTTTTGCTTTTGTCAGCCCCGCCTGGGTAGTCTCTGTTACTGACACTGGAGTCTCTGTAGACTCTTTGAGATTATTGTCATGTGCTACAGTCTCTGGTTCCAAGCTACTTCCTTCCCCTGGTGGAAGAAACAGTACAGTGTCTCTTGGCCAGACCTTTACCCGGCCATCCGCGGCATGGATGCGATAGGCGAGTAGGTCTTGACCTTTTCCGCAGTCCACCACATGGCGGACAGAGTGCTCCATGTTGCGCTCAGAGGAGGCAAATTTCAATGGGCACTCACAACACAGTCCTTGTCCCTAAGCACTTGGGAGGCTTCCACTGAGAAGCGAGCCATTAGGAATGTCTCTGTACTCCGTCTCCGTACATCCTGCAGGGGGTAAAGGGTTGATACCTTACCACTGCATTGATTCACGGTGGCCAGCAGGTCATCAGGAACACTGACTGTTACCACCTCGGCTTTCTTGGGACCTGTCCCGGCACTTCTGGGGCAGTCCACTCATTTTCTGGAAACTCGGGAGTGTTGGATCCCAGTCCTGGGACCATTTGGGTCGGATCGCATGGGCTCACACTCAGTTCAGTTATGGTAGCGGTTATGGTGACACACGGGCCCACCATTCGGTCATGAGCAGTCTCACCTCAGGCACACGGGTGTCCAGCGACGTTCTGCTGCTCAGTATGAGCTTTAGTTGGGGCCTTTTCCACGGCCGCCTCCATCAGAGCTTGTGGGGAGTAAGGAGGTTCCTCACCACTCCGCTGGCTTGCGATGGGTTCCTCTACCTCCGGTCCCGTCTCCGGATATCCCTCCGACACACTGTGAGTCGCAACGGCCGTGGGACTCTTCCGCGGCTCCGGCCACACCAGCGCTTGCTGCCAAGGGAGTTCGATGTGCAGCGGGCCCAAGTCACAGGTAAGCCGCTCTGCCTCTGCCGCACCGCTGTAGTGGCCCGCTGGTAGGCGCATCACCACTGACGGTTGATCAGTGTCAGTGATAGAAGGGAGAAGAGGCACTTCCACAGGGGAACAGCATCTGGGTACCTGGTATTCGCCGTTGGCTATCAGCAGTAAGCAGTTTTGCTCCAGTGCCTCTAGCGGAAGTGGACCTAACTTTTCCTGGGCATTCACCTTACCCTTGGCGTTGTTAGCAGGTACTGATCCTAAGCTGGGGACCGATGGTACCCTTGTTGAAGGCCGGACTGGCAATTGTAGGGCACACGGGCCCGCAGCAGGATCCTGTGATTCCGGAATCTGCGGTTCTCAGTGTGGAACCAAGTCTAGAAGTAGTCCCTGGAGAGCCGTTCTATTATGTGGGCCGCGTGCGCTGTGTCGGCTGCGCATGCGCACTGCTGTAATGGATGCCACTGCTCTCTTCTGCGCATGCGCGACCTTGGAGAGTCCCTGCGCTACGGAGCGCCATCTGTGCCCCTTCGCCCTCACTATAATGGCCGCTGTGTCGCGTCTACGCATGCGCGAGCCTTCGCGGACATAACAAAGATGGCGGTGCCGTGCCTCTGATGCCACCGAGAGACGCGCTCGCCCTCGCATCTGCATTCTCACTGGTGAAGGGAAGAGGAATGGGGAACCGGGGAGCCAAAGGGGACCTGGCTACATATACATTATACTTTTAGTTACCAAGGGTTTCCTGAGCTTATTATAACCCAGGTGTGACCTCTCGCTCTAAAATTCCTCTCTCTGAACATCTGCTTTTTTCAAACCCTGCATTTATTTGAAAGCTTCTCTGCCACCTGTCTTCCAGGAGAGAATGCTATGTCTCTGTTTTGGGGGAACAAAAATTAAATTTTTCAGGAACTTTATTTATACACACACACTTACACGTTTGCTGTCTCGTAGTTGTGGAATTTTAATGTTGATTTTTTTGCCCACCATTATCGCTCTAGTGTCCACAATGCGTTTTCACAAAGAAACTTTTATTTGTCACTTGTGACACTTGCACATTCACCCATTGCTGCAGTAACATTTCACAGCAGCAACGGCCGTGCACATGCTAATTTTTAAGATAACGGAACTCACTTGTATTCATTGAAAGGTTGGCTTGCTCATTTCCAGAGCTGGGCGAATCACTACAAATCCGTTCTGTGGATTTCCGCAGAATGTTTAGACCATATGAATCCACCATTTTTGCCAGATTGGGGAGAAGGTGAGAGAGAGAGTTCACACTGCTAGATTTGTGGCCTAGAAAAGCAGTGGTTGTGGATTCTCCTCCTGTTGGTTATGACACCGTTCCAGAAAATATGTTGGTGCCTTAGGCTTATCATTGCTATATAGTTGGTATGGAAATTCTTTTAGGAAGGATAGAATGGGACTCATTTAAATATACTTTGCATAGTAGTATGTCTTCCGGCCGGGTACCTGAGGTGTGCTCATTTTTCACCACAGGCATGTCTCCCTAATTTATCTGGAGGGAGGCTTGAAAGGATATATATACACAACTGGATACACTACTAAATTGAAAGCCCATCCTCCCCACCTCCCCATAAAAATTAATCACCTGGGGCCAAATACATTTCAAAAACCCTCTAAATTTATGAATACTAAAGGTACCTCTTTAATTGATGAAATACCAAAATTCAGCTGAGTTTTTGTTTGTCAGTAAATTAATTTGACATTTTTGTTGGGAGCTTGTGGGAATGATTTGTGTGTATGTGCTCCTTTTCGGGTTTGGGGGGAGGCTTTGTACTGTACGTGTATGGCATATTCACCATCATACATTTAGTGATTACTGTTCTGCAGGAGAAGGTTTGGAACAGCAGAGAAGTTATGTGTTGGTCTCAGCTCTCAGCAGCTTCTTAGGGACTACAGAAATGGGCAAAACAAGAATAATAATTGTTTTCTTTGTATAGTACTGACAGTGTACCCTGCGCGGTACATATAATATTTGCAGGCACAGGTCCTAGAGATAAAGTGAATTGCCCAAGGTCACAATGAGCTGACACCAGCATTTGAATTAGGCTCACCTGCTTCAAACTCAGTATCACTATGCTCAGTCAGTCTCTTTACTCACTGAGCCACTCCTTCAGCCCAAGAAGTTTTTTGCTTCAGTTTGCAGTTCCTCTTCGATCAGACCAACTGCTGGGCCTGCCCTGCCATCTGAGGTAAAATCGACAGCGCGCATTGGGAGGCTGTGAGAACTGCCAAAGCCAGCTGAGCAGAACAGCATGAAGCCAGCAAGAAATGTCAGCCTTTATTGCTTCTGTCTTCCGTGTCGACCCTCTGGAATAAAAAATCCCAAGCAGCAATATATGGATATTTTTAACTCTTTGCTGTATATGTATGTATGTATGTATGTATGTATGTATGTATGTATGTATGTATATATATATATATATACATACATACATACATACATACATATGTATGTATATACATATATACATACATATATATATATACATACATATACATATACACAGCTCAACCCCGTTATAACGCGATTCATTACAACGTGAATCCGCTTATACCGCGATGCAAGTGTGGCTCACAATTTTTGTATTTATGAATACTTTACAACACGATTAATGGTATCTTAAATACTTTATTGTACAATACATACAATTGTACATTATTTGTGCGATACGCTTATAGCGCGATGTGATTCTTTGGACTCCAAGCACAGCGTTATAAGGGGGTTACATGTATATATATATATATATATATATATATATATATATATATAAATATATATATATATATATAGTCTCAAACCAACATAGCCAGCAACCAACCTCACACTGATGATACCCATCAAGGTTGAAACATGTCTGTGAGTGGGTTTACTGGCTTTGCATCTCATCCCAGCCTCTGTCTAAAAGCTGTGTTTAAAGCAGTATGCATTGGCTTAAGGATTTGCTCATGTAATACGAGCTTGAGACAAAAGGTGGCACTGTGTGCTCATTTGCATGTTATATCCTAGAATCCCTTGCTGCAGTGAAAGTGCATATATCTCAAAGTATATATCTCAAAGAAAGGGTCTGCAGCACTCTCCAGGTGAAAAAAAGAAATTTATTGAAACATAGGGCAATTAACGTAACCTAGAGCACCGTACGTTTCGGACCCACACGGTCCTTTCTGAAGCGCTAGTGAACAGTGGATTAGATCACGATTATATAGGGACACAAATATGGGTGGCACAAAACAGTAATCATTGAATTAGTATCTGCTATGCATGTAATCATTACCCCGTGTGTCTGTATTCATTCATAATTACTGCATAATTACTGCACATGTGCAATGCCTGCAGAGCATAACCAAACATCTCATATCCTTGTACCACCAGACAGCGCTGGATAAAGCTCTCGATCCTCACAGTTATGGAGGTAATGGGGCTCCATGTCACAAACTGTACCTCTGTGAACCCACAAGTAAATAGCGTCCCTAGAAACCAGTCAAATAAGTCATATAGGGTTCCCAAAGGGGAGGTCACCTACTAGTTGCACTGTCCCAGTGATGCCTAATACAGAGGCAAACCCAACAACAGAACATATAAACAGGACCATACAAATAAAAAGGAAATACATCCCAACATGTAAAAAATTAAAGTCATAAGGGCAGGGAAAGGAAAGAGACAAGGGACCAGGGAACAAAAATAAAGCAGTACAACAAACAAGATACTGGTACTCAGATTGCCCTAATGACCCACCATGAAGTGGGTTAAAGTCCCGCACCTTTCAAAGAGGGTAAAAGGCCGTCAACCGGGAAGCAAGTGTAAAAAAAAAGAGAGAGATATTAAATGTACAGTACCACGTGTGGCTATTCTAACACACGAAAATAAGATAAACAGGAAAACCCAGGGTTAGACTCTATGAGCCCTACGTGTACGCTGATCCGGAACAACTCATATGAACATAGACTCAAAAGGAAGCAGAGATGGTGATGACTGGCATTTTTGAAATATATATACATACATACATACATACACACATATACTGTATATACACACATATATAATCAACAAAAAAGAATCCCTGAGGGAGCACACGGGTGTCCTAAAAGAGTAACAAAGTTTATTTAATGATTTAAAAGCAGGAGAGAAAATATAAAAATGGAGGGGGACTCCAAGCTAACTCCTTGAGGGGCAACATGGAAGAACAAGTAATGGACACTAAATTATGCCTTAAATAGTGTCTAGTGCTCTAACAAAAGATCACAGAGCATAGAATACAGTCTGTTATTCAAGATAAAGCTAATCCTAATAATGGTTAGCAAGCTACACATATAAAGAGCATACTAGTAACATGTAGCTAGAGCACATACAGTATGTAAATTGGCCAGAAATACAAGGCATCCAGAATTAAAGTAGATACAATTCAGGCACACAGAAAAAAGCAGCATGATATGCTGCCAATAGAAGAGCTAATCATGTTGATGAAAAGAGATACAATGAGATGGTATGTGTCCAAGTCATGCACAGCTGCTCCAGAAAAATACAATTACTGTTCATTTATAAGTCCATGTATATAGCACAGTCCAATACATCACCATATTCCAGTAAGTAGTGAATCTCGTGAGTAGCACCTAATACAAGAGGATAAGAGAGTGGTCCCCAAGCCAAGCTCCCACTTCGCTTCTGGACTCCACTTACATATGTGCTCTAGCTACATGTTACTAGTACGCTCTTTATATGTGTATCTTGCTAACCATATTCAGTTACTATAAATATAAAAGTGCAAATAGTTAAAACACGCTTTCCATGTCAAACTTCTTTGCGTTTTGGCACTGAAACTGTGTTTTGATTCATTAAAAACATCACCATTACAATTACTGTGACAAAACAGTGACAAAAGAAAAAGAAGTTTCACTTAAAATGTGCGGGATCAGCACACACAACTTTTTTTTATGGAAAATGCACTACATATAATATACCTACCATTGGAAGTATTGGCTGCCACATTATATATATATATATATATATCAACTGTAAATATTACTATATGTTCATTTGCATGTCTTAGACATGTCTGCAACCCTATCTTTCCCCTTTATCGCCCAGCACACAGCGTTTCCACTGCAGCAAGGGATTCTGGGAAATGACATGCAAATGAGCACACAGTGCCACCTTTTGTCTCAAGCTTGTATTCCATAAGCAAATCCTCAAGCCAATGCATACTGTTTTAAACACAGCTTTTAGACAGAGGCTGGGATGAGATGCAAAGCCAGTAAACCCACTCACAGACATGTTTCAAACTTGATGGGTATCATCAGTGTGAGGTTGGTTGCTGGCTATGCTGGTTGCGACTAGACTAGGTATTCACCACAATTATTAAGGTTATGGTGGGTAAAAAAAGTGACAAAAACCTTTCACAGTAAAGCATAAAGCAACTGTAAATATTACTGTATGTTCATTTGCATGTCTTAGACAGGTCTGCAACCCTATCTTTCCCCATTATCGCCCAGCACACAGCGTTTCCACTGCAGCAAGGGATTCTGGGAAATGACATGTAAATGAGCACACATTACAGGCTTTGCATCTCATCCCAGCCTCTGTCTAAAAGCTGTGTTTAAAACAGTATGCATTGGCTTGAGGATTTGCTTGTGTAATACAAGCTTGAGACAAAAGGTGGCACTGTGTGCTCATTTGCATGTCATTTCCCAGAATCCCTTGCTGCAGTGGATACGCTGTGTGCTGGGCGATAATGGGGAAAGATAGGGTTGCAGACATGTCTAAGACATGCAAATGAACATACAGTAATATTTACAGTTGCTTTATGCTTTACTGTGGAGGGTTTGTCACTTTTTTTACCCACCATAACACACACACACATTATGTATATATATATATATATATATATATATATATATATATATATATATATATATATATATATATATATATATATATATATATATATATATATGTATATAAATTACACTTATACGGTAGAATTCAAGCTCAATTAATTCTTGCCCCAAACATTGCTATCTATTTTTTTTTATTTTTAATCACATGCTCTTAGTACTTGTTTTGCTGTGTATGATCCACAACTAGTATTAGAGTAGACCAAAAAAAAACAACAATGATACAATCTATATGAAGGCTAACATAACATAAAAAAAATTGTAAAATGAAAATGTCAATATATATATATATATATATATATATATGTGTGTGTGTGTATATATATATATATATATATATATATATATATATATATATATATATATATATATATATAGACATTTTCATTTTATATAAAATATATATATATAAATAAAATGTGTGTATTTTAATCCTACTGTAGATTTACTGTAGTTGTACCAGACTTTTTGGTCCATCAAAGAACATCCAAAGGCAATCCAAAATAAAATCTATGTTGTGATGCTTGTCAGGTATGAGCTCCAGTCTTCTTGCTGCAGTAGTTTGTAATGAGTTCTTGAAAAACAAGTGCAAAACCAAACCGAGGAACAGACATTAACTATGCAAAAGTTTAAAAAAAATGTCCACTCACAATTCAAATAATATAGTTAGGTAATGTTGTTCTTCAAAGGATTGTCCGGGCTCACTAGAGTACGTTCACAAAGGTAAAATGTCTCATTGTCATTAGAGATTAACACATTTTAGGCATAAATCCGAATGTGGATTGGCTGATTTCTACGGATATGAATCAAAAAGACTGATTTGTTTGTTCCCCCTCCCCACCCCCCATTACGGAAAATATGCCTGACAGGTTTAAATATGGATGAGTTGTTCCAAGTCGGATTTGAATACACAGACAAGGACCTTCAGTTGTGTATATAATGGGATGTGACTCATTTAAATATACTTTGCATAGCTGTAATCATATCTCCCAGGTACCTCGGGTGTGCTTCTTTTCAGTACAGGCATCTCTCCTTTATTTATTTGGAGGGGGGTTTGAGGGGATAGATATTCAACTGGGGGTCCTCATCCTCATATTCAAATCCACTTCTGATTTGTAAAAATTCGCTCACATTTTTTAGTACCCAATCCGCAGACTGATTTATATAAAACAATAAACGGAAATTCATAGATCGGATTCAGACAGGTTCGACCACCTCTGCTTGTGATGTCACCCTGCTCAAACAGTCCACCATGTGACTTCCTAAGAACGAGGCTTCGGCAGCCGAAAGGCTCCCACCATGTGTCGTGTGAAATACACTTCCTTAGTATGTTAGTATTAGAGTAGGATTATTTATTTATTTTTAATTAAAAGGTTTCTCTTAGGTACAAACACAGAATTGTTACCTAACAGAGATAAGGAAACAAAGGTGCTCTCGTTCAACCTACAGTATAGTAATAAAATGGTTAGATGCAATGTGGATACTCGGGTGCTAACTAGGGCAAAAGATACTGAAACACAACAGAGAAAAAGCAATAACTATAATTCAAGACACTGCATTATTCTAGTTACACCCAGCAAAGGACATAAATACTTTTTCAGTCCAAGTACCTTAAAGCAGCAAAACATGCAAAATCATATATTTTTCTTTTTTAAATAGATCAGTTTTGTAGTATTAGATAATACTTACTGATTTTTTTTCTTAAATCAACTCTTAATGCCATTTTGTATGAGTTTTAAAGCATCCTTTGATTTCTATAGTCAATTTTAGCACACCTGCACAGTAGTGCAAGATATTTGCAACACATTCTGTCCCACAATATACATTACTACTGTGAAGCGCTATGTACATTAATGGCGCTATATAAATAAAGACACAATACATACAATAGTTTGACCTTGCCACTGTACACACAGATATTTGATCTTTTGGTAACATTGGGGTGACATACAAATGTGCTTACTATCACACTTTTATTATATATGCTGATTCATTTTAGTTAAAAGACTAATAACAGTATATTTTTATTACACTTGTTCTCTCACCTACACATCTTTCTACTCTGACCTTTGGGGTTTTCTTTTTTTCTTCCCAATTTACAGATGTTCAGTAGCACACATCTTTGCATGATACTGTATTACGCTACCACTGGTGCATATTTAACGCAAGATTTATTTCAGCTCCATTCAAATAAGACAGAAACTACATTTCTGATGAAAAATGCCCAATGTTGCGCTTTGCTGTTCAAATCGCAGTAAATTAACATCTGCTACATCTGTATACCCAGAAAATAATTCTAATATATAATTCCTATAATACACATTTGGTATACTGCATCGCACATCGTTTTATTAACCATATTGTTGACTTTGATACTCTTTGTTGGACTAACATGAAATAAATGTATACAGGCATACCCCGGTTTAAGGACACTCACTTTAAGTACACTCGCGAGTAAGGACATATCGCCCAATAGGCAAACAGCAGCTCACGCATGCGCCTGTCAGCACGTTCTGAACAGCAATACCGGCTCCCTACCTGTACCGAAGCTGTGCGCAAGCGGGGAGACTATAGAGCCTGTTACAAATGTGTTATTTACATCAGTTATGCACGTATATGACGATTGCAGTACAGTACATGCATCGATAAGTGGGGAAAAAGGTAGTGCTTCACTTTAAGTACATTTTCGCTTTACATACATGCTCCGGTCCCATTGCGTATGTTAATGCGGGGTATGCCTGTACTGTAAGTGTTTTCATACATGATGCATGAGCTTTCAATATGTCTCTTCCTTAGATGTGATACAGATGTACTGTATACAGATGCAGAAAAACAGACTGAGACAATTTTGCTTAATGCATAGTGTTTTGAGTAAAGTGTGAACCTGATAGTTTTGATGAAACACACAAGGTCATGTAAAATAAAGAAAGGCAGTGTTTAAAGCAAGGCATTTCTACAGTGTATCTTGTATTGAACCATGTGTGAAGTTATTGGCATGCTTGGGCAAAGATACTGTACAATATACAGTGCACCATCTGCCGTATGCAATAAATGAATCCTCCTGTATAGATAATGTAAAACAAATATATATTCACAGCGCTTCTCCATGTAAGGAGCATACTGCTGGTGAAATAATTGGCCATACAAATGTTCAAAATGTACTGCAAGACTTACTGTTTTCGATGCTGCACAAAACCAAGTATAAATCCCCGTCATGTATTTGCAATTTGCGGCACCGTGACCGCTACTGAATATCAAAGGCAAAGATATTCAGTGAGCCACCTGCCGGACACACATACTGAACTGTAATTACATAAATAACTGCACAAATAATGCTGCCAGCTGACTGTAGCCAAGCCACGTATGTACATGGGGGTGTATCTAGCACCTGGTCGCGAGGACACTAATTCTGTGGGGCCTATGCAGAAACCTGCGGGAAGCCCTATCTCGCCAGTTTTCTGGCAAATATGCTTACAGCAATTAAGTAAATGCCGGAAAACTGACGATATGAGGAAAATTCGGCGGTTTTTTTTCCAAAAAAAAAAAAACTCGCAGCGCGGGTGGTGAGAATCAATATTTCGCCAGTTTTAAAACCCGCCGTATTCTAGTAGCACCGATCAGCATCTCGGCGCTGATCGGCGCTCTAGAATGGAGAAATTTTCTCCAATTCGCTCCGCCAACAAAAGTTGCCAAAAATCTGGTGCTGAGCGGCGATACATAGAAAAAATCAGGCCCTTTTCCTGGCTCGGATTGATGCCGGGGGTCTCCGGAGCTGATACTCATTAATACCAGCACCGGAGGCTGGAAAAATGCATTTAAAGGCCATTTCATTACCTTAGCGGCTAACCGCTAAGGCAATGAAGGGGTTAACCAGCCGTTCCAGGTTTATTGTGGGTAGCGGGGGTTGGTGAAGGGGGTATTTGGCCCTTGGTGGCTGTATAGGGCTTGCGGGGGGGCTTAACCCCTTCATGACCATAGCGGTTAATACCGCTAAGGTCATGAAGGGGTTAAGCCCTGCCGCTACCCACCCGCCCAACCCCGCTACCCACAATAAAAAAAAATACACACACACACAACAGCCCCACAACAAATAAATAAATATATATCACCAGCTGCTGCTTTTGTGCCTTCACTTATGGGAAGACAGGGTTTCTATCTGTAATATATATATATATATATATATATATATATATATATATATATATATTATTATGACAAACGCCCCTCTTTTGTAGCGCTGACGTCTATCTGGGTTCTTCCCGACACAGTCTTCTAGGGTTAATTATACAAAAAAACAGGAACATGCAAAGTATTGCATTGCTTAACTCAGGCTTCTGCCTGCTTTATTTTCATCCCAGTAAGGGACTGCAGCTTTAACAGGTGTAGGCAGCAGGCACTCAGACATGAACCTTCAGCGGTTTACTCATATCACTGTTATAACATTTCACACACTCACTTTTACGAAATAAAAAAACAAATCATATAAAGAAATCCTATCCCATTCAGGGATCTAACTACACAGCAGAATCAGCCTCTCTAAGTGCTGCTGGGCCAACTAACCGGTTCCCCAGCTTAAAACAATGCCCTCTCATTTAGGGTCACTAGATACAGCATGCAGTCTTTTAGATACAGCAATAAACATGTGTTTGTCTTATCTGTTCGTGGTGGGAACTCGGTACCAAGTGTCCAGGCAAATCCTCTGGTACTGTGATACTTGAAGGGGCCGTCCACCCCAAACTGGATGCAGGGGAGCAGCGAAACCCCCAGTCTCCAGGCTCTAAGAAGAGAGAAAAACACTAGGGTTAGGGAGTGATCACAAAACCACACTAATTGAGGCAAATAATGAGTAAATAAATGGTAATCCAGGAAAGTGGGTGCAAACTGTGAACTGAAAAGTGAATCAGAAACAGGGGGGGGGGGCAGGAGAACACAAATTGGATGTGTCTCCCAAAAGAATCCACTATAATGCACTCCTACTAAATTTAAAATTTAACTTTTAATATATTATCATAAAACATATATTACCAAAAACGTTGTGTATTGTGCATTAAAAATAAATTAAATTAAATTGACAATAACTAGCGTCCGTGTCAGTGAATGTATGTTGAAGTGATCTCAACCAACAATTGGTAGTAGAAACTGCAGGACACAGAACGCTGCTTAGTCAGGGTATAAACCCCTCTGGGGCACCTATGAGATCAGGTACACAAGTAATAGTAAATAAATAAATAGACATGCACACTCAGTGACTAAGATGTATCGTAAGACTACCGCAGTCCTGCTTAGACTTGTAAACCACAGAGCACTTGAGGATGTTAATTATACATGTGTTGCCATCCAATATATATAGAGAGGTGCTACTGATAGTATAGTGATGGAGGGTGAATGATTCACAGCATAGTGAAACAATTGTTCACAGCATATTGATCATTGAATCATTCTATAACACACTCCAAATGGTTAGATCATATAAGAGCAGGCATGCTTGCACACTGAGTGTAGGTGAAGTACACTATTCAGATCTACATAGATAAGTCCAGGAGACTACAAAACACTACATAAAAGCAGCTCCAAGTAGGAGACTGACAACATAGCGCGTCCACAAATCGTCTAAGAAGAGAGACTGAAAAGCAAACCTCTCTGCTCTAAATACCTGTGCTAGTGATTAGGAGGGAAGGTTAGGGAGAACTAGACCCATTGAAAACTGTGGTCTGGATTTTCCATCCACCAGCCTGAGTAAATGTGAAGCTGTGGAATGGATAATTTTTAACTATTCCTGCACTTTCTGACCTAACATCTTTGGACTATGTCACAATATATATATATATATTTATATATATATATATATATATATATATATATATATATTTTTACACCAACAACCCAATAAATATATAAGTGAAGTATGCCGCTAGGATTTTTTTGTCCACCGGGGGAGCCTGTACTCATCTGCACATGTGCGATAGCATGCATTGCTCTGTCTCCTGATTTCCAAGATGGCCGCCGTGTTACCTCATACACTGATTGCACTCGTGGAGCTCCAGGATTGTACAATTATCTGCCTCTAATTGTCCTCACATGGTGAACTATGGGGTATATATATTACACCAACAACCCAATATATATATATATATTATATATATTACACCAACAACACCTATACCCCCCTAACATACAGTACATATATGCACAGCAATGATACTATAGGCCGACGGTTGCCCTCGGGTGTTACCCGCAGGTGTCCGCATGGGCCTGCAGTACCAATTCTGTGCCCCCCCCAAATTAATTTAGAAACACAAATATTAATAAAGAAATACCCCCCCCCCCCTAAAACATACAGTATAGTAATGGCCACAATTACTATTATCCACATCTGGATAATAGTGAATTTGCCCATTTAAAATACATAAAGAACAATCAATACAATAAATACATATAGCACTCACCCATGTCCGGCTGGCACGATGAAGGCTATCCTCATCTTCATCACCGTCCATGCCCCCTCCGATGCTACAAAACATAAACAAGAATAAAAACAGCCAATGTAATGTCCCCTAACCACTTAATCACCATAGCGGTTATTAACCGCTTAAGTCATTAAGGGGTTAACCCACCCTCACCCACCACTCGGGAGGCCTAAATACCCTCCCCCACTACCCCCCCACACCCCGTGAGGCTAAACACCCTCACTAACACAATACCCAGCCGGGAGGCCAACCCACATTCCCTTGGGGCCAATACCCCCTTCCCCCACCCCCAGTACCCACAATAAAAACAGTACACAGCCCCACAATAAACATCATTATGTTTATTAAATACATAACCCACCCCCTGTGCCCCCCCATAATACATGATTTATTATTTTACATACAGGGTTAATACCCCAGGCCCACGGGAGTCCCCGGTGGGCCTGACGAGTCACCTCACAGACCTACAGTAGCCCAGCACCATGTTTCAAACAGGGTCTGGAGGCCTGTTGGTGGTCCCCGTCAGGCGCTATGGTCCACCAGGTGGTCTCCATGGGTCACCACGGGCCACAATGGGGTCTCCACGGTAGGCCTGCAGATGTCTGGGGGGCCCTGGGTCAGACCCACAGGTGTCTGAGGGGCCTCGGGTGGTTCCCACGGGGATCTGGGGGCCCTCTGGTGGTCCCTACGGGTCTGCGGTGCCCCCACAGATGTGGGGCCACCGGTTCTTCCCCGCATGTGTCCTCTGTGGACCCGGCAGCCGTTTACCTGTGAGAAGTCCGAGGAGACCCCAGGTGTCTCCATAGGTCCCCCGCAGACCTGAGGAAAAAATAAACAAATATGTCCCGCGTCACGTGATCGGGCTATCTCCATGCATAGGAGATACCGGCACCTCATAATGGGGCCTGTATCTCAGGAAGCAGTGGGTCCCCGGACATAAAACCAACACGGTTCATCTCCGGAGACCCCTTGCACATATACAATATGAATACAATTGTAATGTAAACATTTTTTATTTGCCGGCGAGATTTGTACAGAGAGAGGCGGATTTCGCTCTCTGATGACAGATCTCGCCAGCGGAGCCCTTCTCGCCAGGGCTCGCCATCTCTCTGCCGGATTCCTCTCCCAGACATGCATACTTTCCTGCATACTGCGAGGGGAATCCGCCAAAAACATGGAGAGTTCTAAGTCTGGCGAATGGCCATTCTCGCTGTTCTCTGCATAGGCCCCTGTATGTTCGACGTAATTGAGGAAGGGAGAAAGCTTGTGTGCTATGCAAGAGAAGAATTATTAGATTCACTTTTGTCAAATAAAAGGTATCAAAGTAATCTAGATTTAAAACAATGGCCTAGTGTCATCAAACTGCAATAAGGAAATGGTGTGGTAGGATAGGCAAAATGAACTCCTTTATTTTTATGAGCAAATTATCAACTTGGTACCGCTAAAAATAAAGCATTTGTTGCAGCGGCTGCTAAAAATATTGGGATCGCCCCCAAATGACTAAATACCGCAAATGTTGTCATTTTCATGCTAATCATCAAGTCACAATATTTATCGGAACCGGCCTAACACCAAATAATACTGTATATTTCTTATAACCTAGTACAGGCTGGCATTAGCCCTATCTTATCTATGTATATAATGGCCATTATAAATCTCATCACCTACATTTTTATCAAATATCCCTTATTGATTTAGTGTATTTTGTCTATGTAACTATAACACATTTACCTACATATTAACCCTTTTGTAGCCAAGTGGTCTGCTAGTCATGGGTTTCCATGACTAGCTGACTACTAAGGGCTATCAAGGGGGTTAATACACTAATAAAATTACACTACCTACCTAGTGGAAGCTAAAGCAAACAGGGGTTAACCCCTTCCACCACCATTCTGGGGGGCCTAGCCATCAACCCCAGGGTAACTACCTCCAAAACCCACCCCTCCTACCGCCATCATTCTCCCCTTCCCTTGTTTAGTAATGGCCAGTAGCCTTATTAGCCAAATGTGGCTGATAGGGCTATTGGACACAAAAAATACAAACATTAAAATAATAAAAAGAAATGATTATTAAAAAATTATTTTAAATAGAAACCCATTGATTATTACTGTGGCTACCTAGGCCTTCCCAACAGGAGGCATGGCAATGTTTTGCTAGCCACATATGTAGCCTAGGGTGGTAGGTAGTGTAGTCACATAAACCCCTTTGATGCCTGTGGTGTAAAACAGTTAATGTAATTTCTACCATAGGGTTATGTAATCATTTCTAATTACAGAAATATGACATTACCTGCCCCATGATCACGATATGGTAATTAACGCGTTATTATTGGTTCTGTTAATTACTGCATTGCGACTAGAGATAAAATATCGCAACCAGCAAAATATTACTACAATATTAATGTTAATAAATTCGGTCATAAAATTGTGGTAATCCTTTTTTTTTTGCCTGGGTGCAATATTAACTCTGTTTTAAAGGAGCAATCCAAGATGTTTTTTATTTTTTACATGGGATTGAAGCAGGGGGTCTCCTGAACTGAACCCCGTTAATTTCAGCTCTGGGGACACCCTGCTTCCAAAGATACTAACCTAACATCCGAAGGGGATGTCGTTATCTCCAGAAAGTTTAAAGGTACCACGTTACGTGGGCCAATAAGAAGCCGTACCAGATGACGTTATGGTTTGCTACTGCCTCCCTCCCGCCCCCCATAGGAGGTAAGTATCTCCGGAAGCAGGGTGTCCTGGAGCGAACATTAATGGGGTTCCGCTCCGGAGCCCCCCTGCTTCAATATTATGTAATTAAAAAAAAAAAAGAATTGTTATAAAAAGCTTCGATTGCCGCTTTAACAGGGATTGATGACCCTAGGCCAATGTGTTTAGATGGTAGGACATTTCCACATACAAATCATACTGAAACTGCTGATGCCCCAAGGAGAATTAAGAAGCTATTTTGTTAAACTTACAGCTAGATACCCATCACTTCCATGTGTCAAGATTTTGGCTGGCAGTTAAAAAAAATGACTTAATGGCTGTTTTAAAGCAGCTTTAGAAATAAGCAGCAGCGCTGCCGTGTATTTCAAATTAGATGTGTGCCACTTATCCTAATGTTTATTTTCTCTCTTCAGTGCTGCACATTCATAAAATTATTCATAAAAAATGTAATACAGATCATTTTCCTTCTACTTTCATCCCTGTCTGGCTTTTAAACATGTGCTTCTTCTAGCTAACACAACACACATGCACTAAAACACTGTCCAATGTTGAAATAACTACCCACTAGCCTGCATTGAGTTTAGTGCTCTGCCAAAAGCTAGCATGAACTTGGATGTATATACTGTGTATATACACCATATGGTACTTTTTCACTAGTAGCGTGTAGTTTAAAAGAGGTAAAGCCTAATCACTGGACCTCGGCTTGTACCGATTTCATGGGCCACTGCCTTTTACACGCTGAGAATGATCAACATGCTTTGCATACATTATTTTAACTACTAATTTTTTATAATGCAATTTTCCTGACAAGCGTTTAGCGAAACGGTAATTTCACCAGACAGGTACTGTCAGTCTTGAAGGGTTGTAAAACATGTTAATGAAGCCTGTAACATAATAGGGTGATAGTCAAAACATCAAGGGGCTGTTTGTCAGCGTCTCCTTACTCCTACACTGATGCAAATAAACAGCACCAGATTTCTATAACAAGGACATCAAAAACAATAGGATATTTATATAACACATCTTTTACTGTGTTTCTATTGTACCTGCTATGATAAAAAAAAATCCACAAACTTTAATGCCATTATAAAGTTGCACACCATGCAATATCATAGATGTGTGTGTTTTTTTTTTATAAATCTGTTCTGTACTATGAGAAAATACTTTATACACATTGTAATACATGAAAAATGTCATTCAGAGTTAACAAGAATTTTTGGTTTCTATAGCAACCATTTACAAGTCACATCTCTTTCCTCTTCTGAAACAGGCTCTGGCACACCCCTTTGTGAGTCCTGCTCTCTCTCTAGCAGTGCACCAATTATATCTATTGACTGTCTGGTCACATGATCTTCCTCACATAGCTTCGCATCTTTGGTCCTCTTCTGCTGCACTGACAGTCATTTAGTGAACCACTGAGCTGAATCTTCACCTATCGATCACAGGAGAACAGATCGATCGGCAACTTAGCTAATTACTTATCATTATGTGGATTTTATTGATGCACATATTAAAGGGAAATGTTTTTCTATTTTTTTTTTTCTAAAACAGCAGCTTGGGATGCTGGTGTATTTTTTTAAGTTATCTCTATCTGTGATTTAAATGTAAATTAGCAGTGCCACTTACATAATTGCCCATTTTTATCTCAGAGTACTAGAAGGCAGTACTGTTCAATAGACTTATTGTGCACTTTGATTTCATGGGTACTCAGTTCTCTTTTATCTTACTTTTATATTTTATACATTTTTACCTATTTATATTATCCTTGCCTGTATTATTTATTGTAAAACGCTGTGGACATTGTTGGAGCTACATTAATAAAATATGCAACATGATACTGTACACAGTAGTGCAATATAATACAGTCAATAACATGTTGACTGTACTTCCTGTTGGTTACACCTACCCAGTGTCCTTCCCCTGCCTTAATTGACTAATGTCAGGAAGCCACTATTGCAGTCTAAGCAGTCATTGCAGGTGGTGCCAAGCAGTATTAATAATCTCAGGGCATGTATCTCTGACCAGGGGTAAGTATCATAACCAGAAGTAGATTGCATTGTCTTTAAAGCTGCAGTTCAGTCTTTTTTTTTTTTTTTTTAATTTAATAGTTTCATGTGGGCAATCTCTAATTACCTAAAGAACTGTATAGCTGCCAGTCAATTCGTTCTCCATGTATTGATTGGCGAAATCTTTAGATATGGGATATGTTTTTCCTCTGCTTCTGTCACTCAGTGGAAGCTCATGAATATTCATGAGCACTCCTGCACTGACATGTGCTAGAGGGAGGGCAGGGCTGACAAAGGGGTGTGCCAGGGCTGTTACAGGACATGAAGGGGCAGTGCCTTAGTAAATGGTTGTTAAAATAGAATACAAGAAAATTGGTCTTTCAAAGTTGTTTTTTTAAAAACAGAAAATGCTAAAAGTATTTTTTCTTACTACAGAACTCATTTATTAAAAAAAACACACATGCAGGATATTGACTGAACTGCAGCTTTAATATGGTTGTTTATCCAAAAGGACTCATGTACAGTAGCTGCATTGCAACTGTAACAGACATGTAGGCTTAAAATAACTAAGTGGTGCAATTCCAGAAGACACTTTCCAGCACAGCTTTGTAATGATGGTAGTATATGGCCCATTCATGTGCCACTGGAGGTCTTATGAGTAACACGGCTTAGTAAATATGCTCCTTGAATGTCTATTCCAGTACAGGTATTCCTCACTATCCAACGTTTCACTTTACAATGAATGGCATATCCAACGCTTTACAATGCCTCCCTTTGGGTCGTTTTTTGACGCCTGAATGCGTTATCCAATGCTCATGGCCACTGATGTACATGGGACTCACTTTACACGGTTTCACTATCCAACGCTACTTCCAGAACGTATTCCGTTGGATAACCGAGGACTGCTTGTACATTTGATTCAAGTTTTCACATTATGAAAGGCAACTCCACATTTCACATTTGAGACATGCTTGATACTGTAATTATACTTTACAATGTTCACTCAATTTTTACAAACATTTACATTGTTCAAAAAAGGCGCAAAATGTTGGCAACCTTTTGCCAGATTTTTACCAAAATGGCCAGATGACCTTGACCTTGCACATTCACTTTTAGCCTTTTAAATGTCCTCTACATCTCAATCACATGGTCATTAGCAGGGTCCCTATGACACAGATACTCTTCTTCTGTTCCAATCGCTCGCACCGCTCCATTTGAGCGATGCATGGAATCTCCCCGTAGAAAACAACCTAAGGCTGCACTTATAGTGCCGGCGATAGCGACGCAATGTCGCATCAAAACAAATGCATTGCCGCCATCGCGTGCGTTTATAGTAAGTGCAACGGAGCGACGGCTTGGTCGCGATCGCTGTTAGTCATCTCAATTTAATTTTTCCAGCGACCGTAGCCTGATGTCACCGTCGCGTCACCGGCACTATAAGTGTAGCCTAATACAGCATTAGTGTCCAAGAGTGCTAGCCCTCGTGATGTTGAGGGAACATCCTGGGGCACTAATAGGGTTAATATTTGGGAAATATTTTATAGGCGATGCATGCAGATTTCTACAAAAATGTCCCCGGGTAAAAAATTCACCTGGTTTGCAAACTTAACCCTTTGAGGGTCACACAACGTAGCAACTATGTCATGGGTTTGTCTGGCACCCTAGGTGACCCATGAAGTAGTAGCTATGCCCCCTCCCCTCCCCCAAAATGCTAATTTTCTTAGGGGAGATCATGTCCTGTACGTCTTCCGTTACGCAATCAGTGACGGAGCCATCACGTGACCACTTCGGAGAGCAGTCACGTGATCACGAGCACCGGAGGGTCCACGTCAATCTGGCCCCGGGACCTTTCAGACACTCAAAAGGGTTAAATAGGTCAGTATTATATGCATAAAAGTCAAAACGTAGGCTCTTATTCTGTAAGGTGGGATAAGCTCAGATGATGTACTATCGCATGCAAAGTCCCATTGACTTTAATGGGGCTTTTCATACGATACCACCTCATCTGCGCTTATCATACTGTAGTGCCAATGAGTATTCTAAAACAAATCTGGGGCAATCACCAACAAGACCCAGGCACATGCTGGGTACATGCTGGGTACATGCTGGGTACAAGCTGCAACATTTCAGTGACATTTCTGCAGACAGACTAATGGCCCATCAGATTAACAGCTGGGATCCCTGGCAGTCCCATTAAAACTGAATGGGACTTCCAGGGACCCCTGCTGTATTAATCCGATGGGCCATTAGTCTCTGCAGAAATGTCACTGAAATGTTGCAGCATGTACCCAGCATGTACTTGGATCTTGTTGGTGATAGCCCCAGATTTTACAGAATAAGGGCCTTAATCTGTAACCTTATCCATAGAAGACTGGTACCTTAACTACTACACTGCACTATCATCCATTAGACCTGCATGATATAGAAGGGTTTGGGAGCAAAATATTTCATATGTATTCTTTTAATAATCCCACTAAAACATCAAGATTTTTTTATTAGACGAACACTGAACAATAAGCAGTAATTTATTATTATGCTGTTGAGAAACAATTTTTTATGTTTCCCTTGAAAAACATTCTTGCTTTCATATCATTTTCATTCTAATAAGAGACAAAGCATAAATGCTTGGGGTTATTATATATTACATAGTATATATGTATGTTATGATATTTCATACATATATTTTCACATAAACTCTTTGGTATTCAGTTTTGTAAGGTGAGATTTTATCATACTTGAATATTTTTGTGTTTTTTTAATGATAACGGTACCCTACATTTTCATAATAACTCTTAAACTGTTCAGGACTCCGTCCACCTATTTCTTTTTCCGGCAGTACCAAAAAGCTAATCCATTCATCATATTTGTGCAGAATCAAATGTAGCAAGGCGCTCCTGTCATGTGGTCCCAGCAGCGCACAGGCCCAGACATGTGCCTGTAAGTTGCTACAATATGGGGACATGAGGGGTGATCTCACCAACTTGTGACTTATTAACCCTAGCACTGCCTGCTATTACCAGGACTTATATGCCAGGCTAGCGAAATGTAGCAGGGTGCTTGTTGCAGGGTACATGCAACTACACACGTGGGTTTCTTGACAAGGCTGTTTTATTTAGCCTTAAAAGATATACAGCACACCAAACAAAAATAGCTATTCATCAGCAAAAACGAAAATGGCTTTTTCTTCAGCAAACCAAACAAAACAGTTTCTCTTTAGCAGACAGTTTATATATAAGGCAGCTACCCTTTTTCTATGCAGGGGACAGACAGTTCACAATACAACTACTTTGCTACTCAGACCTTGTTTTCAGGAATCTCTTTACTTCTTACTCCTCTCTCATCAACAGCCAGGCTCCATGTGTCTACAGCCTGGGTTTTAACACACCTTGATTAGGCAGCTGGGATCCAACTAATTGTCCTGAGGTTCCCAGCTGAAGTTAACTTAGTCAGTGCTGCACTGCAGACTAGACATAGGTTTTCCAGGCATATAACTGGTGGCTTTTATTTACCCTGTCACATTCCTCCCCTGTTAGTGTGTGGCTGGGGCTACGCACAGCTGAAGCCCGACCACCCACCCCTTCTCTAGAAAAGAAGTCAGCATTTGCGTTCTCTTTTCCCTGCCTATGCTGAATCTCAAATGAGAAGGGTTGGAGGGCCATATACCACCTAGTCAATCTAGCATTGGAATCCTTCATGCTATTTAACCACTTCAGTGGAGCATGATCCGTCACCAAAGTAAAATGGACTCCTGCCAGGTAATGCCTCAAAGCCTCGATTGCCCACTTTACCGCGAAGCACTCTTTCTCAATCACTGAGTAGTTTTTTTCCCTTGGGAACAATTTCCTACTCAGGAAAAGGATAGTATGTTCAACTCCCTCAAACTGTTGTGACAACACTGCCCCTAGCCCTATCTTTGATGCATCTGTTTGCACTATAAAAGGGCTGTTGAAGTCTGGACTTCTAAGGATGGGACCCTCTGATAGACACCTTTTTATGTCTTCAAAGGCTCTCTGACAATCCCTTGACCACACCACTTGTGTAGGGGCACACTTTTTTGTGAGGTCCGTTAAAGGGGCTGCCACTTCCGAATAGTTGGGGATGAACCACCGGTAGTACCCTGCTAAACTCAGTAGAGAGCGTACCTGCGTTTTTGTTTGGGGGGTCGGAACTTCTTTCAGGGCAGCTACCTTGTCGGCTAGTGGCCTTACTTTTCCACCTCCCACTGCATACCCTAAATATTTGGTTTCCGCTTTACCCAAGACACATTTCTTAGGGTTGGCTGTGAGCCCTGCCTCTCATAGAGATTTGAGGACCGCTTTCAGCCTATTTAGATGGGCCCGCCAGTGTTTACTATAAATGACAATGTCATCTAGGTAGGCTGCGGCATAAGTCCTATGGGGCCTCAGTACCTTATCCATGAGTCTCTGAAATGTGGCTGGGGCTCCATGCAGTCCAAATGGCATTGTCACAAACTGGTATAAACCCATGGTAGTGGCAAAGGCTGTTTTGCATTTGGAATTTTCCTCTAAGAGTGTTTGCGAATATCCTTTTGTCAACTCCAACGTGGATATATATTCCGCGTTACCAAGGGCGTCAATTAATTCATCCACCCTTGGCATCGGATATGCGTCAAACTTGGATACCGCATTGACCTTTCGGAGGTCCACACAAAATCTTACCTTCCCATCGGGTTTAGGGACCATAATTAGTGGACTACACCACTCACTGCATGATTCCTCAATCACTCCTAAGTGTAACATTTCTTGTACCTCCTTCTCTACCAGAGCCCTACGACTTTCCGGCAACCTATAAGGACGGAAACGTACTTTTACCCCAGGTGCTGTCTCGATTGTATGGGAAATTAAGTTAGTTTGTCCTGGTAAGTCAGAAAAAACATCCTGGAATTGTGTAATTATTGCTAGCAGGTCCCCTTTTTGTTCAGAGGACAACTGTTTACCCATTGGGATTTTATCGTCACTCACAATGTTCTCCCGTGGAGGCTGAGGACCCAAGTCCGTTTCCTCCTCCACCGGGTGGATGAATAGAGACCGCTGCATCTTCCAGGGTTTCAGCAAGTTCACATGGTAAATTTGTTTACCCTTCCTGGACCCTGGTTGAGCAATCTCGTAATCCACAACACCCGTACGGCGGAGTACTTCGAATGGGCCCTGCCATTTGGCCAGGAGTTTACTCTCGCAACTGGGTAACAATAACATCACCTGGTCTCCTGGGTGAAACACTCTCATGCGAGCATTCTGATTGTAATGTCTCTCCTGACTGTCCTGGGCTGATCTAAGATTCTCCCTGGCGAAATGGCCGACCACATCTAGGCGCTTCCTAAGGTCTAGTACATATTGCAGGGTATTCTTACAAGGGGACTGCTGTTCCTCCCAGGACTCCTTTAGGAGGTCTAGGATATGCCGGTGTTGGCGGCCATAGAGCAATTCAAATGGAGAGAATCCCGTGGAGGCCTGGGTAACTTCCCGCACTGCAAAGAGCAGAAAAGGGAGAAGTTCATCCCAGGCTCTCTTCTCTGAATCTACAAATTTCCTCAGCATCCCTTTTAGAGTTCGGTTAAATCTTTCCACCAATCCGTCAGTCTGTGGATGGTAGACCGATGTCTGAACAGACTTGACCTCTAGTAGCTTTAAGACATCCTGCATCAGTTTAGCCATGAAATTTGTACCTTGGTCTGTCAACATAACCGGAGGAAGTCCAACCCGTGAGAACAGTTCCAACAACTTGTTGGCTACTTGCTTTGCCGTTGCTGTTCTCAGGGGGAATGCCTCTGGATACCTTGTTGCATAGTCCACTATTACAAGGATAAACCTGTGTCCTTTTGCAGAAGGTTCTAGAGGTCCTTCCTAGTCTACCCCAATCCTCTCAAAGGGAACTGACACCAAGGGTAGAGGAACCAAAGGGGCTGGTTTTTGTCCTTTTGGACTAGTTAGCTGGCACTCCGGGCATGCTGCACATAGCATAGCAATATCACTATGCATCCCTGGCCAATAGAATCGGGATGAAATACGGTCCAATGTTTTATCCCTGCCCAGGTGACCACCCCAAAGGACAGTATGGGCTAGAGTGAAAACAGATTTAACAAACGCCTTGGGAACCAATATCTGTCTGGTGACCTCACCTGTTTGTGTCTGCCTATTCACCCTATATAGGATATCCTTTGATAGCTCAAAATGAGGGAATACTATCACCCCCTGTGCATCTAAAATCTGTTAATCAATTTTCACCACCTTGTCATACTGTCTAGCAAGGACTGGGTCTTCCCTTTGCTTCTGGCAAAAGTCAGAGAGGTACAGGTCTGGTAAATCTCCAGGGCCCATATCCCCCTCCCTTTGGCCATCCCCAGCCATCACTTGTGACCTTTGACTACTAGAATGGTCACCTTGAGACCCAGATTTCTGCAACCAGTCCTGTTTGTCCAAGCGTCTTTGCTTCCGAGTCTTTTGAACCCGGTGTCTACTGGGAAAAAGGTCTGCCGAGAAGGGGAACAGTTTGCCAGGGTTCTCCTGAGCCCTAGAAGGAGGCTCCTCGTGAAAAACTGGGGCCATTAGGTCCGAAAAGAAAGGCTATTCCCGACCGAGCACAGCAGGGGCAGGGAGCCAAGGAGCGACTCCTACTTCGAGGTAAGCCTCCTGACCTTTTACCTGTAGCGGGATTTTGGCCGTCGGATAGCATTTTACATCGCCGTGTATACATTCTATGCTCCATGGGGAGTCAAAAGAACACACGTTGGGCGGTAACAGGTCCTGGAGGACCACAGTTTTCCCAGAGCCCGAATCTACAAGGGCCTGGACGGTTTTTCCCCCAATCAGGGCTAGAAGTAGCCTGGGCTTGTAATTTTCCTCAGTAAAAGCCGAGGCGACGGTTCTGCTGAATGAACAATCCATCAGTGGACAGTCCACATACCGGTGGCCTTGTTCTCCACAGGCGGAACATGGAGAGGGTTCCCTCGCAGGAGGGGGCTTTGGATAGCGCTCCGCTGGACCAGTTACTGGAGACCAGGCATCTGGTGGGTCCTGTGGGCGACGTCCTCGGAAGATCCTCTCACTTTGCGACGAGCCGACATCCGGAAGGAGATGAGGGTCTCTGCGGGGACCAACCTTTGGACTCCGTCCTTGCTGGAACGACTGCTCCTTCCGTTGGACTTGGCAGTTCCGTGACGGGCCGTAGGTTCCCCATTGATCCGACCTCCCTCTTTGGGCATCCACAAGTGCCGGTGGAGTCGGGTCCAGGACACTCGCCTGCTGCTCAGCCCCAAGGAAGTTCTCCACGAGTCGGACCGCCAAAGCTAGGGTTTCAGCAGCGTGGCGTTTTACCCACGAGCGTGCGGAAGGGGATATTATTTGTAGAAATTGTTCCAAAACCACCTGCTCAAGAATTGCCTCCTTAGTGCACTCCTCGGGTTGTATCCAGCGCGTACATAAGTCCAATAATTGCTGAGCGAGGACCCGGGGTCTCATCTTAGCGGTGTACTTCATGTTCCGGAACTGCTGCCGGTAGGTCTCTGGGGTCAGACCTAAGCGATCCAGTATGGCGGCTTTTACTTGTCGGTAGTCCATTGCCTGATCTGCTGGGAGACCCTGATATGAGGCCTGGGCTTCTCCTATGAGGAGCGGGGCCAAAGCAGTTGCCCAGTGATCTGTAGCCCAGCCCTGAGCTTTGGCAACTCTTTCAAAAGTCAGTAAAAAAGCCTCTGGATCCTCGTTCGGAACCACTTTCTTCAGGAGTATCGGGGGTCTGCTTGCTAGTTCTGCACTGGCAGACCCTTGGAATTGGGTCAGCAGCTTGGCAATCCGCTCATCCTGTGCTGCTTGTAGTCTTTCATCTCTCTCCGCTTGCAGCCGGGCCTGCTCCTGCATTAACTGTCCCTGCTGTCTGGTTTGCTCACACAGAAACTCTTTCAACATTTCTTCCATTCTTGTGTGTGTGTGTGTGTGTGGCCCTTTAACTGCAGGAGACTTTTGAAAAAACCATCCCACTTCTGACACCATATGTTGCAGGGTACAGTTCAGAATACAACTACTTTGCTACTCAGACCTTGTTTTCAGGAATCTCTTTACTTCTTACTCCTCTCTCATCAACAGCCAGGCTCCATGTGTCTACAGCCTGGGTTTTAACACACCTTTATTAGGCAGCTCGGATCCAACTAATTGTCCTGAAGTTAACCTGAAGTTAACCTAGTCAGTGCTGCACTGCAGACTAGACATAGGTTTTCCAGGCATATAACTGGTGGCTTTTATTTACCCTGTCACAGACCCCTATAAGCATATGCCTGCCATCTTACACAGCTTTTCAGCACAGCCTGGGTTAAAGAAGTGCAGACAGTAAAACCTAATCACAGACAGCTCTTTCAACCTTTTGGGTCTCCTCTGTGTGTGAGGCTGGTTATCCTGGTTTAACAATGTGAAGCTGGAATAGGTTTCAGTCATACGTTCCCAGGCTGCAGTAGAGGCATTGTATGCTAAGAGATAATGGTGAAAATCAGGGTTGCTGACCTAGATGAGACATTTGAAAGCACTCACAAGTGGTATTTTTATTTACTGTTTACTATATATATAAATATATATATATATAAACTGTATATACAGATGTAGATGCATTGTGGTAACCCAGGTGCGTTATTTAATGGGGACACTTCTGAAAACAATGATTAAGGCATTAAAGCACATGTAAATGAATGCATTTTTGGGGGGCTTTATGTAGCCTTTACCGGGTCAAAGTTAAACTGCAGTTTTTTTAAACGAAAGATCTCAATAGTAAAGTAAATATTTATAAACATTAAAATACAGTTGGTGTACTATGTAATATTGGCAACATTTTTTATTTTTTTTAGAATATATCTATTTTTTATTGGGGAACTGCACCTTTAGCAAATGCACTTTTCACTTCTCCAATATACTGTACTGGATATAATGCAAAGGAGACACATCCCTTCTGTTTGCATTTATGCTTGGAGAACTTACTCTGTACTGAATTTGATTTACCCTATCATTTAAAATACTTATTTATAATCCTATTATAATACATATTTAATATTTAAAATGTTACATCTGGTGCTTTATTTTATTAGCAGCACAAGGACATATTTTCTGATAGTTATGGAGCAGAGAACTGTGGATTCGGAATGATCCCTCTGTGCTATATTTTCATGCTTCAGGTAGCCGTGTTAGATTGTAGGCTCATGGGGGCAGTGACTCATTATTTGACCTTGAAGAGCTACCTTACCAGCTATACAGTACAAGTATTCATATTGTTGCAGTAATGAGCTATAAATCCGAATAATTTCAAGGGGGACCATTGCTAAGTCAGAGGGTAATTAGGATTTCCTTATGACTCAATCATTGGCACTTCCGCTGAAACCTTTAACAAAGCTCTCAGTTGTGAAATTACTTTTGTGATGTATTGAAAATACAGGCATATTTCACTGACTTTTACAGGATAGTAATCTTACCTCAACGCATCTTTTTTTTCCCCATTGAATGGAGTGGTTGGTATTTATAATTGGGTTGTATGGAAATATACTACTTCTCTTTCAATGGAAGAGCTTCTCCATTTACCTAATTATTTTCAGCGCACATTTCTATTAAATTGTATCTATAATGTATATATGATTTCCTTTAAAATACAGTTTTTTTAAATAGAGGTATTTCTGATTTTGATCAAATGGAAGTGAACTTGAAACTGAACAGAAGAATAAGGTCAAAAATAAATATACATATGCCACACTTCAAATGCTCAGTGTCTGCTGCTCAACCCCTGGAAAGCATCTTCCCACGATCCTCAAGAAAACATAGGTAGAAAGAGAGACAGAGGGGCACAGACAAGGGTCAGAGTTAATATCAGACCAGTAGTTGAAAACACATACAATAGTAAACCAATGGTTAAGAGCACAGGGGTGATAAGAGTATAACGCAATATGTACTCACACGGGCCTGTGTGGTACTGGGTAGTACGATAGGTATCTTTATTTTCTTTCCCTCCTTGAACATGCCTGATGAAGGATTCAATTATTCAAAACGCGTTGTGTGAGCAGAGACCTGGACCAGAAATTGTGTGTCTGCTCAAGGACACCGTAGCTGGTGCCTGCACTGATGGTGAACAGTCCTGTAGACCGGACGCAGCGAACAGGAGCACACTGCACTGGAGAGCGGGATGTTGACGTCGGCGTCCCTGAGCAGTTTTTTACATGTGAGTGAATTATTGTCTCACATTCTTTGCCAAACAAACGTATTTTTATTCATCTGTGTGGCGCTGTCTTCCACTACATGCGCCCTGAGTGGCCCATCCATGATGTACAGAGGGAGAAGGAGCATGATTGACTAGCAAGAAGGAGGGAAAGAAAATAAAGATACCTATAGTACTACCCAGTACCACACAGGCCCGTGTGAGTACATATTGCGTTATACTCTTATCACCCCTGTGCTCTTACTTAACCATTGATTTACTATTGTATGTGTTTTCAACTACTTGTCTGATATTAACTCTGACCCTTGTCTGCGCCCCTCTGTCTCTCTTTCTACCTGATTTTGATAAAACTACAGATCTTTGTAAAGTACATAAAAACTTTGACGTCTTGCCCACAGCTCTTATTTTTCGTAGGAGTTTTTTTTCTAGAAACATAGTGTAGTTAAGTGGTAACAGCGATCTTCAGAACTTCAGAACGCTCTGCCTTTAACGGCCGTAAGTGTTAATGATATGCAAAATAGGTATGGAACACTTCAATATATCCCCAAAAGGTCGTTAAAGTTAACGCGGGAAAAACATACATTTTTTAATTTCACCCTGTAGAGGGTGATCAAGTGGAAACCTTGGCTTCCTATATTGCCTTAGCAATATTGGTAACCAAAGTGAAGGTCAAATAATTCGGCCAAGACCTGTGTATTAACTCAATTGTTTTTATTAGATTTTTAATGAACACAGATGGCAGGTGTATATTGTATTGCAATTTATACCTGTATACTTGTTATCTTCATTAGTATACGGCTAATGCTATACTGGCATCTTGCATTGGGACTGTGTTGTGCTGGCGTTGGCTGACTACCGCAGTAGTAGTCATGTTCTAATGTAGACCATTAAGGCTGTTGTTTTTTGCACATACTTACATTAGTTGATACCCGTTAAACTCAGTGAAAATAATGTTACTTACCTTTTCAGGTAATACCACATTATTTTCCCTGCTTTGTGTCCAATTTAAATAAGTGTAAATATATGAAAAATTAACTGGTTTTTTTTTGTCTCTTGACACGTGTTCCTTCATATTTCTACAGAAACTCCTATTGACTTGAATGGGAGGTTCATGTGATAGTGCCCCGATCGGCACTATTAGTAAATCCCCAAACAATTTGAAGGCAGGAAAGGATCACTTGGCTCATCTTTTTCGTAAACTGCTTCAAGTCTTAAACTCATTTTTATCCTTATTAATTTCCATATTTAGGACATCGCAAGCATTTTCTCCCATGCATCTTCTCTTTTCTGCTACTTCTGCTACTTAATTTATTAGCATCAAGGTACATAGCTTTCAATCCTGATGAAGGGCCTTCTTGTTTTAAAGGAAGCCCCTGCTCCTGTATCACTCTATTTACAGTACAGTATTTATTGTACTTTAGTGCAGGGGTGGCCAACTCCAGTCCTCAAGGGCCACCATCAGGTCAGATTTTCAAAATAACCCTGCTTCAGCACAGGTATCTCAATCAGTGGCTCAGTCGAGCCACTGCTTTAGTGTGGGCAAATATTTGAGGTTTTCAAATTCCCTTTGTTTTTCATTCCTAATAAAAGCTAATACATACATAGCAAAGCATTAACTTTCATTCACTTCAATTGAAGTTATTGCACTGTTAACTGCACATTACCCCACTGTCACAGGAGACTAGCGCTTTTAAAACATTAATACCCGGATCCTTTGATTGAGCAAAGCAAGAGATAAAATAAATTGTGATTTATTTACAGAATGAACATACACAGCTTGATTTACAATTACAATGAAAAATACACTTACTAGTTACGCTGTTAAGTCTGGTTACAGGATGAATCTTTCACTGCATGATGAATCTTGTTACATGATGGAACTTCTTCCCGAAGGGCTGCAGGGTTTCTTATGCACTAAACAGTCATATCCTTAACCCATGCAGCCAATATACTCCATGGGAAAAATTCCTTCCCCCTATCACAGAGTTGCCAATACTTTGCAAACCTGGCAGAGGGGCCTCTCAGTCTGCTCTGGGCATGTGCCAACTTTGCACCTTGGCCGCTTAGCATATGAGGCCCGTCAAATCTACCTGGCCCCGCTCAGTCTGGGCAGAGCAGCCATTTGCCAGGATGGCTTATTGAAATTCTCTTCCTTCCTCCCCCCCTCCATTGCTAACAAATGGTTAACACTTCCATATCCTGGATTGCATTTGGAACTAGCCAGGAGCGCTAATTGAAATTCTCTTCCTCCCCTCCCCCTTGCTAACAAATGTTTAACACCTCCATATCCTTGATTGCCTTTGAAGCTTAGAGGGCGGTGTAGCCCCTGTTTCCCATGCAAATTGATTTTTATCCATACTGAATGACTTCCTCTGAACCTTTAATAAAAATATAAACCTTGGGTACTTTTAAAACCATGTTCTTTTCCACTTATACAGAGAAACCTTGCCATATGATACACTTTAACTTAAAAACATAAACCTGGGACCTTTGAATGTAATTCAATTCCCTGCCCGGTCTTACTGTTCTTGGTCTGTGCTGAAGCAGGGGGATTTGGTGGTGAGCTGCAAACTGTTTTCTAGTGAGGATTTTATCTGGTGGTCTGTGTTCCTCATGTCCTCAGGAATCTGGGAAAATTCCTGAGTACATGTTTCGGGGTAACCCGCAACACTGGCCCCCTTCTACCCAAACACACCCTGACAACATTTTACCTTAAAATCACCCCTGAAGCTCACACCCTGCACATCTTTGCTGGTTGGCACTCCTGGAACAATAAAAATACATATACACCTTTATTACAAATGCACTTACATGCCATGTTTAGGTTGAAGAGCTGACAATCACAATTCCCCCCTATGGCTCAGGGGCACCCAGCCAGGCATAATAGCTTTATTTACTGGCCTGGGTACCCCTTCACCATCACACCCACTCTTTACAATATTGAATAGGGACCATGGAGGGATACTAATGTAAATGTTCTAATACTTTAGATTTATCATCCAACCATGGAGACTTGGTGCCACGTTCTTTACTTAGTACCCATCTAGCTACCAACAAAACGAATATGAATAGTATGGCATTGTGGAATTAGTTGGATTTGAATTTTGGCCATTTTGGCAATGATATTTTCAAAGCTGTTGTGGAAGAAATTAACCCCCACTCTAAGACTTTATGGTGGCAGCCTGTCAGAAATCTTTTATTGCATTTTGTGTAGCTACAACAAGATTGCATATCATAACACCTGGGTCTAAATAAGAAGATGCACTGTCGCTTTATTCACAAACAGATAACCGGACTGTCCATACAGCAGTTTCTAAGGTTTATCAGCAAATATGAAATACCTCTCTTTTGGTACTAAAGGCCTTTCTTACCCACAATCCCATTCTGTATTTTGCAAGGGTCTTACATCTACAAAAATATAATCCTCCACACTGAGAAACATCTTTAGTTAAACAAATATTTAAAGTTTATTAAAAGTAGAATTGAGAATGAAAGCTATATGATGTTACCTTTAAACCAATAGTTTCTAAAGTTTCTTCTGAATTCTCTAATTTCACGAATCTTCCTTCGAAGAGAGCCTTGCTAAAAATGATGATCTATCACAAACGTTTCTGTTCTCTGAAAAATGCTCCCATTATTGCACCATAAAAAGCATCCAAAAATGTTAATAAATCATGAACCCATTATATATTACTCATCATAATTAATTATGAACTATTCATATTAATAAACTGTTTACCCTATTTATAGGAGGAGGAGGGGTTAATTGCCTTAGCTCAATACCATATTGAATTTAAAATGACTGTGTAAGTGGAAACAAAATATTACAGCTCTGCCAGTTCAGATTCAAAAAGACACTCTGGTGCCCTTTAAATATGCTCATTGCTTTCATTAGCACAATTAAGGGGAGAATATTACTTTCTCTATGCTTAATTTAGAGATAGTTGAGTATTTATAAAATACATTTCTTTCTACATCTTGATCCTTGCATATTTTTTTTAAACATAGGATTGAAGTAGGGGGTCTCTGGATCTGATCCCTGTTTATATCAGCTGCAGGGACCCACTGCTTCCAGAGATACTTACCTCCGAAGGGGGTGCCGGTATCTCTCCGCTTTTTAAAGCTCCCGCATCATGTGCGCCAATAGGAAGCCTCACCGGATGATGTCACGGATTCCTATTGGCCCGCGGGAGCTTTGAAACGCCACCATTATGTAATCCCTTCTAGCCAAATGGAGCAGCTATTTGCACTCCAATAAAAGTAAGTATCTTCGGAAGTAGGGGGCCCCTGGAGCTAAAATGAAGGGGGTTCAGCAAGTGAGACCACATGCTCAAACCCTTATAAAAAAATAGCAAAATTCATTAGAAAAATCACACGCTTGGATTGACTCTTTAAGATACATGTTGGCACCAGAAGACACTTCATAGTCTATTCAAGGAAATGTTCCAAAATGTATTGTATGGAGCAGGTATGCCAGTGCTCACGTAGGTCATAATGCTGCCACAGGTGTTGACTGGGACATAAATCTTGGAAATGTATGCTGTACATATAAAAATAAAGAAGAGATCACTCCCATGGACTTGTGCAAAAAAGTTATTTAATGCACATTGGTCGACGTTTCAGTCCTTACTCAGGACCCTTCTGAAGACGCCTTGAGAAAAGTCCAGGGTAAGAACCGCAACATCAACATGTTCATTAAATAACTTTTTGGACACAAGTCGACGTCAGTGATCTTCTCTTTATATTTTTTATCTTATGGAATAGCAGAGCTTAGTAATATGTCTTTTTCCCCAGTATGGGAGGTCAGATTTGGTGCTGATCACCTTGGTTTGTTGCTGAGAGAGTTTCCCTTAGATGGGACTCTTCTCGGTTTTATTTCCATTTTGTTCTTAGTTATATTTATAAAGAAAGTAGAAAGGAGAAAAGAAAAAGAAAATATTATTAATATTGAAAGCACTTATTGTAGAAGAGAGAATGTCATTTTATGCAAAGTATGTACTCTTCCTTTTCAATAAATAATGTAAAAAGATAAATTTAAAAAAGCAGAAATGCAAACTACAGTATGGGGAAGAAATACATGTGTATGTATTTGTGTGTGTGTGTGTATATGTGCCGTTCAATATATATATGTAGCCCTTTTCCCCCGTACTACAGGAACCACCAGTACTGCTGTTAACCTGTTTGGCTACCAGAAGGTCTGAGCCTCCGCCTCGGTGCAGCACCTCCAGCTGCGAGGGATCCCAGTGTAATGGGATAAGCCCCTCACAGGAACCAAATAGTAAATACACACACAGTATATAATAACGGGTTTTACTGAACAACAATACAGAATCTGCACCCCACAGTATACAGCACACACACACAAACCCAATACACCAATTGCGTGTCCCCAAAGTGCATAGGGTGCGTGGCACCAATATCCCTGATGTCCTTTTCCCCCAATGTCAGGGACCACCCAAAAGTGTATGGAATAGTGCTATTCTGTGAGTCGTTGGTGCACTTGGTGTGGTACCTGCCTAGGTGCTCCGGCACCCAGGTACTGCCGAATATGAAACAGGGATCTGCTGACCCAGCGACGTCATCATACGCAAAGTCATCCGCCTCTGCGTGGGGTGAACTCCCGCATGCCGGTCTCACCTTTGAGAGTCTATTAACGTAGGTGCTCTGGTCCCAGACCACAGGCCGCAAGCAACCGCGCGGCGTCTTCACTGTGTCCCTGACACTTTGTAGTAAATGGGGAAGCGTCCCTATCTAAGTGCCTTCCCTGAAGCAACAACAAGCAATATTGTGTGATGGGGCCTATCTGGGACCTGGGGGCAATCTGGGCCTAGTCTGGGAGTCATTGACACCTAGACCCTACCTTCCCCTTCTGTGTCCTGGCTCCAACTGGCGTGGTCTTCTTCAAGTGGGCCAAAAGTATCTAATTGGCACTACTCCTGCCTCTTCAGCCTGATTGGCTGCTGTCCGTCACATGCAGGCCTCTCCCAAAGCATGCTGGGGCATGTAGTTCCCCTGCAGAGTGTTTCTGAAATGGCCACCGCTACTTGCTCTCTTCTGCGCATGCGTCAAGCACTAAAATGGCCACCGCGACCTCGCCAGTTTCTGAGCATGCGCAAGTGGCTTCTGTGCATGTGCAGCACTTCCTAGATGGTGGCGCCCTTACTGCCGTCCCAACGAGGAGCTCCCGGCAACACGGTCGCCCCTCTAACTCTCCCTGCAGCAGCCGCAGCGCACAGGGGACAAGAAAGAGCCCCACTCTGATCTCTGATCGGCGCCCAGCCGTTCCGCCCCTTACCCTACCCAGCACGGAGGTAAGGGGGCTCGGCTACACATATATACACACAATAATGCCTAGTGCACTCAAATAAATGAAAAAAAATACTTAGCTTCCCATGGGGGCTCCCAAGGAGCTTGACAAATGACTGTTTTGGTTTGCAACGTCGCCCATTTTTTCTATGTCTGTTGCCAGATGGTACAAATAAATGAATTGTACTGTATTTTGAATATCTTTAGGTGAGTGCTGTGTATATTCCTCTCTCTCTCTTGGTTTCGGTTCTAAAATAATGCTGTGTTTTTTATTAAAGATTTTTTTCGAATTATGGAAAAGTCTCAAAATAAACAAATGCAAAATGCAAAAATAGCATAAAAAGCATAAAACATGCTTTTAAAAGGAGGGTCAATTGCCCTGATATTGGTTTTGGTTCTAAATAATATCGGGGGGGGGGGGAGGTGGGTTGTTATGATTTAGGTAATTTTAAGGGTTTCGGTTTTGGAATGTAAGATTCTGGTTCTGATTTTGTACACTGAGCTTTGCGTTTCTCTAATTTATTTTGACCCATTGAGGAGAGCTGTACTGCTCTATTTTAGGGAATGCTGAGGATAGAAATGAATTTGAAAACTGACATCCTGAACAAAATATGAACTATTCATTGATTTTTGTTGTCCATTGAATGTACGGTATATTGCCTCATATTAAGATAAGGAGTGACATTGTTTGTTCTTAATTTCAGTATGACTTCATGGAACGTCTGGATGGCAAGGAAAAGTGGAGCGTTGTTGAATCCCCACGGGAACGTCGGAGTATCCAGACTTTGGTTCAGAATGAAGCTGTGTTTGTCCAGTACTTGGATGTGGGTTTTTGGCACATGGCATTTTACAATGATGGCAAAGACAAGGAAATTGTATCTTTTAATACAGTTGTTTTAGGTATGCGTTTCTATATATTTACATCAATTCAAATTGTATCATAATCCTGCTGAATCAGTTTGACTGTTTTGTTCATGCTTCTCTGGATATTAATTCACTTTTTGGAAGCCCTCTTTCATTACAAAGGCTCCCATTAAACATAATGTGAAGCTGTCTTCCCCTTGACAGCTCCAATCAAATGATTGGGGATTAAGGCAAATATTTACTCAGGTGTGCTAATCCATAGGACATCTTCTGGCGCTGGAAGATATTACAGCCTATTACTCAAATATGCCAGAAGGTGTCTCATGGCATTGCACTGCTTAGTAAATAAGATCCTAAAGTTTCCCCAGCCAGGATCAGACAGCTAATGAAGAATTTTTATGGCATAATAGAGGGTCTCACGTAATATTATCAGCATTTTAATATGTTCTGTGATACGTACATATTGGAAGACATCAGTCAGCCATCATCAACCCTTGTCGCAGCCTGATTAAAGGTCCTAAAGTTTGTTATCTTTCAGTAGGTGAAAAATGAAACAAATGTTTAACCATGTCATTTTTGTATCACTGACACATGGGGTCACTAACACTGCTGTCTTTATTGCTTTTGTGAGTTGAGTCTATAAGTGTATATTAGAATTCAGGACACACAACAGATTTCAGAAGTATTGGCCCACATAGACCCATGTATAATAAGTGGTGCTATTCCACAAGACACCTTATAGTGAATGGATCACAAATTGCCTTCCGGTGCTGGAAAAGGTTTTATGGGATAGTAGCACTAAGAATATGGGCCATGATGTCTTCTTTCAAATACAACATTCTTCTTATATCCACAAATGGTCTTGTATTGCAAAACTTAATCTGCTCTTCTTATTTTCTTGGTGCAACTCTTACTTATTTTTCTGGTGCCCACAGATATTTAAATCACAAAGATTACTAATACGTTTTGGGGTGTACATATACAGTAGCCATAGAAAATATTATGGGACAGATGTGTCCAAATGTATTGTATTGTGGAATATTCTCCCCTCCCTGCACCTGATCATCATCTGTTTCTATGTGCCACATATAGTATCTCTACTTGTGAACCTTAGAGACTAAATGCCTGAGGTTGATTCTCTGAATGACAGTCAATTCAGTAATTATTATACATACGTCTGCTTTGCAATGCCTGGTAAGTGGCAATAATTCAAAGTCAACAAACCCCAGGCTTCAGTTTTGCTAATTTGCAAAGGCAAACACACTCTACCTTATTGCTTTTCTTTTATAAACCATCTACAACCCACTTCACAAGAGAGGTTTAACTTGAGTTTATGCAGATTTGGCATACACCTCTTTGTCATATTAAAGTACCCTATATTTAACATGTTTTTAATGGAACAGGCCAAACTTCTAATCTGGTTGAAAATGAATGTTTAGTGGGAAACCTTTGCAGTAAGTGCACTGGGAAATTAGCAATGTTTGTTTATTGCAATGCTTTACACACAGAACTGCAGACATAGGTAGAGACAGAAACCGGTAACGTTTTTCATTACTCAATATGTCAAACCTTTGCCAATCCGAAAGCAACTTTAGTAACAGTGTTGGCTGATTTGTTATTCGTTTCTGTACACCATGCTGCCTGTTTTCTAAATGGTCGATTATCAAACCCCAAAGTGTTCCCAAAGAAGGGATGTTATTTGGCCCCTTGATGTCTTAAAATCCTAATTAAGTCCACAATGTTGAAATGTTGATGTGCCGGATTGAATACAGAGTGAGTCTTTCATTTGATACCATTCATTGGATAGGAGTTTACAATGTGTTGCTTTGTAATGTATTGCAGAAACTCCCAGGCTTGTATGGGGCTATCAACCATCCCAAAGTAATGTGACACAATAATGAAAGACACCATCTGTACTTTAAATTACTCTTTGCAGTCATGTAAACACAGTTCTTTATTTAAACAACAAAATTAGAATCAGCACTCCAATCCGTGAACGTGGCAATAAATATTATAGAGTTCGGAGCAGGGCAACCAGAGAGACCCCTAAATCCCTAAAATTACATATAAATAACCAAATTGGTGGCCCACACTCATATAGGAAAATACTACACAAGAACAAAGGTGGAATAAAGCAAAACATGGTGTATTAACTCATAGTGTATACACAAACACAGTGAAAGGTGAACATAAGCAGACACCACCACTACAGTATAAGCTATGGAGGTTTATAATCAGAGATAAAAAATACTAATAACGTCAGATGATACTGATCTGTGAGCTCCACAGTACTGTGTAATGGAGGTAAAAAAGACACACTACTAAAAAGAACAAATGAACAGCCACAAAAAACAGGGGAGAAGAAAAGAGGAAGGGGAGGAAGACAACTTACAAAAATAGGGGAAAGGGGGGCAACTTTTCGGGGGGAAAACCACATCTATAGGTTCTAAACAACCTGAAGTACTTCCCTCAATAAACCGCCTCGAAATGTTATCAGTGTCTCAGACCAGCAAGCGGAAATTGTCCATAAATCAGGTACAACAACAGATAAACAGGAACCAGATATTAGGAAATATCTGTCCTAGTGTACCATAGAGGTGAAGATGCCTGTGGTTGCGGCTATTTCTGCATGTATATATTTACAGAAGTTAGATGCTGGAAACGTGACCAGCTGCTTGTCTCAAAATGCATTTTGGGCTGACTGCAATTGAAGAGTCAGAGGTAATAGGTCTAATAGCCAGGTAGACATCTAGGTAAGGCAATGACAGTAATTGGACAGATATCAAGGGATAAGGAACGGCATTTCATTCAGTTCAGAGACTCTTGCACATATGCCTATTATCAGAACTTTTTGCTATCAAGAGCAATGAAAAAAGCTGAAAGCCTCTGCACTCTGTGATCAGCAATAAGAGAAGGAACAGCAGACACATGTCAACCTAAGATCACACTAAATACACCCTTGGATATAGAAAAACTACCTTCTTGTGCTTTCAAGCAAAGAAGCGGAAAGCATGGTTCGATGAAATTCACCCGTAGCAAATAGTATGGCATTTTTTGAAAACAAGTTATGTCATTCTTTTCTTCACCATTAACATGACTTTTGTATCATGGCCAGAATCTGTGTTGCTAAAAGCCTTCTTTTGATGTTTGCTGCTTGTACCTATAAGATTAATCACTTTTCATTCATGTTTTTTGGCAAGTTTAAAGTAGCAAAACATGTAGCACTGCACAATTTTTTTTTTCATTACAGAATTGAAGCAGGGGATTTCTGGATTGGAACAGTGTTCATTTCCTCTGTGGGCTCTCCGCTTCCAGAGATACTTACCTTAAAATGGGTGCCAGTATCTCTGTGAAATGTAAATGTCCCGATGATGCAAGGCCAATAGGAAGCCGCAAGGGATGACTTCACGGTTTCCTATTGGCCCACGAGACGTGAGACATTTAAACACCAGCATTTTGTTAGGCACACAGGTTCCCTGGCTGCAGATACACACACCCTCACATAGGTAAGTGTCTCTGGAAGCAGGGGTTCCCAGAGCTGAAATGAATGCAGAATTCTGGTTCAATTCTGTAATACAATGTTTTTTTTTAAATGTTTGCATTGCTGCATGTTTTGCTGCTTTAACAGGGGTGCATATAACTTCTCTAATTTCCATTTTAAATGCAGAGTATATGACACAATGAAACGAGAGACATGTCTATGAGGCTTTGTTACAGAAATATATTTTGAGGGTGGAGGCTGTTTAGGCACCTTCAGTTTCTACCCACACAACTAGTGTTTTGTTGAACTCAATGGCAACTCAACTCAACTACAACTACTCAGTGAGTTTAATGAAAGAGAGGGTGTCCTTAGCTAAGGAAATACAGTTTTGCTAGCCTTGCCAATGATATTTTAATACCAAAGAATCAAATTATGCCAGTAAGCTAGAGCAAAAACTCAGGTTTTCTGGAGGATGTCAACATTTACTGTATGTTTGTATTAAACACTCCTAATACAATGTGGACAATATGGACTTGTTTAATATTAACAGAAGCAATTTATTGCACTGTAGAATAAAATAATTTAATGAAAGTGCAGGAATTTGCCAGAGAGTGCAAGACAGTTTTGCAACCAGGTGAAGGCTACCATTATAAACTGGCCTGTATAGTTTATGGATGATCTTCATGTACTGTCAATTAGAGCACACAAAGCACACAAAGCACACAGATCTCTATTTTTTCAGGTAATTTATTAAGGCAATCCCACTACAATAGTACTTTCCCTTCATTTTTAATGTCAAGTTTCTTTTAGATGGATTGATATTCAAGGCTATTTCAACAAAAGGAGTTTGAGCTGTCCCTAATATAAGAGTTGGATAGTACAAGCATAATTATAAGACAAACACTTGAAGCATTTCCAATTACTCACTAGCCATATTCTCTGTTGCTTAAATTAATTAATTCACTCACACTAGTTTTTGAAGATTAATATATGCTCAGGAGAGCTTCACCTTTACAATTTAAAACACAGCTCATAGGAAAAAGTACTATTCCACTCAAAAGTTACACCGCACATGGGTATACACATCAAGTTTCTCTAACTTTCTCTTGCTGGACTGCTAAAGAGTAGCACGAGCATCCCATTTAAAAGCATACTTTTGATTTCCATTAAAGTGAAGGAACTAAATCATATAAACTGACCCTTGGTTATATTGTATGCTTGTTTTACAATTTAGGATACCATTTTTAATCTTAATCTGCACAACTGCACAAAGTAATGTGTGATGTTTGCATTTGCTAGAACAAGCTTGAAGAGTCGACTATATTTACTGGTGCTCAGCAGTATTCATTCAATATCCGACGTGTAGTATTAAATAATACTTACTACATTTTTAATTTATTTTTAATTTAACTCCTAATGCCATTTTTAATGAGTTTTAATATACCAAGCATCCTTTGATTTCTAAAGCAGTTTTTACCACCTCCCCAGCAGAGTATGATATTTGCAACACTTTCCTGTTTGTGATAATTTGTTGCCAATATTCCCAACAGTTTGAGCTGCAAACTGTAACAATAGGTGTTACCTTAGTAATATACGGATACATTGTAGCTGCTGAGTTACACTGACTGAAGGATTGATTGAAACTGAAAGTTAGCCATTTAGTTCACCCTGAAAGCAGAATAATTGCTGATTGATCACGGGAGAATTTATCGATCAGCAGCTTAGGTAATTCATTTTCAATAAAGGTAATCAAAGGCTGCTCATATTAAAACAATTTTTTTGTTTTTTTTAAGTGCTGCTTGGATTGCCTCTTTAAGACTTGTTTCATCATATGTAGGTGCAATAGGTCTAATGTCTAATATAAATCTTGCTCTACAATGTATAAAGAAAAGATGAGATAAACAGGGTGGTACAAGAGAAGGAAAGGATAAATGCATAATAAATCAAAATAGATGAGAATGAATTCCTTTTTATGCTGCACTCTTAACAAACCCTTAGAACTTAGCAAGAAATAATATCTATTGTTAAAACATCACTTTTATTTATATGCCAATAATAATGGAAATTAAATGAAAACATAACTAGAAACTTGAGGGGAGTTTATGAATCAGTACTGTGTCTATCTCTCTTGTAATTTCAGAGACATCTCTAATGTATTGAGATCGCAGAGTCTCAATATAGGATAATATAGAGCTGAACACTGACAATCATTGTCTGTACACACACCTCTATAGTAAAAAAGGAGATGCCCAGCTCTACTGTACATTTACCTAAAAAGTGTGATCAGAATGGTCCTCAGTTGTTTGACCTATGCTGTGAGCCAATAGTGGGTGTACTAATGAACTGGCTTGAGTCTAGTCAGAGCTATAATTGCAATTCCCGGCCCTGAGCAAGTTGACTAAATAGGTAGAAATCTTTCAATTGCTCTAATGACAAACAGAAAACATCATATAAAATCATTAGGAGATAGTATGTATAAAATGTTATATGTATTGTATTTAAGTGCTGCAATACATCCAAATGTATCAGACGAGAATGATTAGAGTTGATTTTTTAAGTTCCAATACAGCATCGACATTTAATTAATTTAGCATCAACAGAAAACTATTGGGTCATTTAAACAGTGTGCAATCACGATAAATAAGGGGGGGAGTATATATATACATGTATTACTACTGTGAAGCTCTTTGGGAATTAATGGCGCTATATAAATAAAGACATAAAATACAATACAATACAATATATATATACTTGTATATACTTATAACAAGCAAGTGAGACTTAGTTTAAGCTCTGGGACCCCCTGCTTCCGAGTTACAGGTGCCGGTATCCCTCTGGTTTGTTTAAATCCCACGATCACGTGGGCTGTGACGTGGGAGAATTTAAACATGGCCGCCGGGATACCGGCACCCCATAATGGGGCCTGTAACTCGGTAAACAGGGGGTCCCGGACCTGAAATCAATGCGGTTCAGCTCCGGAGACCCCCTGCTACAATACAGCAATATTAAAATTAAATAAAAACCCTGCGATCACCTGTTAGATCACCTGTTAGAGGCGCATAGGTAGAGTGACTGATTCAGTCTATCTCTTATTGCGCATCTCTAACAGACATTTAGAACCCGGTAGGCAGGGACCCCTGCTGTGTTAATCTGCTGGGCCATTAGTCTGCTGCAGTCCACCTCGCGAGGTATTGTGGCATTTTGCGTTTTTTATGTGAGATGTGGTTGAATCTTGGTGGATGCATCTGTACAATTTAAGTTACCTGGAAGAATTATGGATTTGAAGTTAAACATGGCCATTAGAATTACACATTCCATGGGCTGTGTGAAGGTAAAGCTCCTCCTTGTTTTGCACTACTCCATTGCATCTCTACAGAAAGTGACACACTGTGAGTGCTCATTTGCATGTCATTACCCAGAATCCCTGTCTGCCGTGGAAACATGTTATGCTAAAAGATAATGGGGAAAGGCAGGGTTTCAGACTTGTCTGAGACATGTAAATGTTCTCACAGGTGGTATTTTGATGTGCTGTACAGAAAAAATAGAACACACAAGGGTTTCAAAGGCCACACTGCCTATGAATTAGTACATTCGTGGTACTATTTTTCTATATTTTTCCAAATTCAATATTAATTTTACTAAAAGGTAAAGGAGAAATCTAAAGAGGTAATCAGACCTGGGTAAGCAGGTTGTCTATTTTGATACAAATTGACATCCATCCGTGCTATTCAAGTGAACAGACTACATTGTGATTTGCATCTTAGAACTGCTTAGCAAATATGACCCATAGTTCAGTGAGGGACATTAGAGACAAATCTCAGGGAGACTCAAATGTTGACATGCAAGTTGAAGGACAAAACATACCAATTTGCTTATAGGTGAATTTCCAGTTCAGGATCCCTACCACATCTGAAAAATGTATACAGTACTGGCTGCTATATATAGCAATTATGAACACTTGCAACTGAGTATAGCTTCTTCTGCCAAAAGGTGCACGTAAGAACTAAATTGCTCTATTGACAGAAATATGTTCATTAGATTAAAATTAAGTATCCAGTATATATGACTGTATAGCACTCATCACAAAGGTTACACAGTCCAAATTCAAGAATACTATATAGTAAAAAAACATTTGATTTGGCAGCAACTGATGAAGTGGTTAATCATGCTGAACAGATTCTCTCTATTTCTGAGGTAAACTCCCTGATTTTCAACTTAAACAAATATATAATTTTTCTGCTGTCTGTTTTGAAATGGAAATGTTTCCTACATTACGTCAGTGGAACTTTAAGAAATCTCCAATACTTTAATCCCAAATCTTTTTTGGATTAGATTTCACGAGTTGACCAGTTCCTTTTTTTTTTTTTTGGTAATGTTGTTTGTGTACTATTATATCACAAATAAAAATACCACTTGTTGGTACATTTGCATGTCTAACACAGGTCTGCAACACTGTCTTTCCCCATTATTGCAAACAGTGTTTCCACTGCAGCCAGGGATTCTGGGTAATGACATACAAATGAGCACTCACTAAATTCACTATACCAGTGTTTCCCAACCGGGGTCCTGCTGCACCCTGGTGTTCTATGAATGGATCAAAAGGATTTCTCTGCTCTCCCAGAGTATGGAGATATCAGGGCAGTTGCTATGGGGCTGGTAAGTTTCCTCCATCATGATTGGCTGCTGCTGGTTAATGCAGTCAACCAGGAAGTAGTATCAGGAGCCTGCTGTTGTGGACAAGCAGAGGAGGATGCAGCATGGGCAGGAGAGAGATGAGACTGTGTGTCTTTGTCCATCCTGCGTGTATTTGTTCTGTCATGTTGTATTCATGTGTGTGTGTGTGTGTGTGTGTGTGTGTCTGTCTGTATTTGTTCTGTCCTATTGTGTGTGTATGTGTATTCTGTCCTGTTGTGTGTGGGTGGGTATTTCTTCTGTACTCCTGTTACTGTCTCTGTCCCTTCTGTCTTCTGTGGCTCTTGGTCTGTCTCTGCCCCTTCTGTCTCCAGTTACTTTCCATCTGTCTCCATCATGTGTCTTCTGTGACTGACTGTACTGCTGTGCGGCTGTCTCAGCAACTGATTAGAGGGCCATTGGGAGAAAAAACGTTGCAAACCCCTGCACTATACCATTATATGTAATATAATACAATGGTTTCTTGGTTTATTGAACTCAATCAGTTATGTATACCTTCCAATGCCTGGTACTATAAAGCTGTTACCATAACATTGGTTATATTTTTATTTCAGACTCGGTTCAGGATTGTCCTCGTAACTGCCATGGTAATGGTGAATGTGTGTCTGGGGTCTGTCATTGTTTCCCGGGATTCCATGGAGCAGATTGCGCAAAAGGTATTTTTATATTGTTTCAAACGTGAATAGTTAAGAAAAAAAACAAAACAAAAAAATATTTATGTTATATATATACAGTGCTCATCAAATCCAGTCGACACGGGCGACTGGATTATGCCCACTGGCGAAGTGTGCCTGCTGGGTATTGTGGCGCCGAAGGCAGTGGGGTTCTGCGGCGGCGCAATCGGGACCTTGGGCTTGGCGCATGTGCAAAAGAATAGGAGATCCCGGTGCGCATGCGGAGAGGGAAGCAGGGTGTCCGGCTTTGCAGGGGTGGGATGAGTGGTATCTGGTGGGCGGCCCCCCTCCCTATCGCCCGCCAATCTCCCCGCCTGCCTGTCTCCCCGCCCGCATGGGCACCTGAGGGGAATGTGGGCGGGAGGGGGACGCGTCGTTGCGAGTGCACGCCAACCTTGTCCCCCCCTCAAGCCCCTCCCCTACCAACAGGCAGGTTTTCATGATATCCCTGCTTCAGCACAGGCAGCTCAATCAGAGGCTCAGTCAAAGACTGAGCTTCTGATTGAGCCACCTGTGCTGAAGCAGGTATTGATTGAGCCATCTGTGCTGAAGCAGGGACTGATTGAACTACTTATACCGAAGTAGGGATATCCTGATAATTCAACCAGTTGGGGGGGGGTGGGCTTGAGGACTGGAGTTGAGCACCGCTGTTCTATAGAATATTTCGGTCTCAGTGATTTGAGTGGCGCTGTTTTATGTTACATGTTTGTACAATTTAGGGAATTTTATTATTTGGTCACTTCTCAAGCACTGCATTAAATAGGGGCTATAGACGTGGGGATAAATTCTACATCATGTGAAAAGGCCATTTGGGCCCTTTTCGGCTGAAGATTCACATTGAGTAATTGGGGATTTGTTCCAACAATGGCCCACACTACGGCATATAAAGAATAAGGATCTTAAGACCTTATTTAATATGCAGTGAAGAAGTTTTTCATTGTGGGGAAACCTCAACGAGTAGAAGTTTTGCCGAAGTTCGCAAATCGGATAAAATTTGCAGGGGGTCTTACACATATAAAATGACAAGCAAAAAAATTTCTACAAGCATAAAAGTATATGCGTAAAATCACTTAAATCTTTATACAGTGCAATTTCCTATAATTTCCCCCCAAATTCTGGAGAGAAGTGGCGCAATTGGCAATATTTTGAGCAATACCAATAAAATTGACATTTTAGTGAAAACCGTGCAAAAAATCTAACGTATTTGTCAATTTATTTTAATGAATTTCGCAGGGTTCCCTGCCATGGAAAAACTGATTCACTTCATATTGAATAAGCTTCCTATTCAATTTGTTCGTAAGGAAATCACATTTCTTTCCCTTCCTTTTACTTTTTTGGTTAATAGAAATGATTGTTACTATGATAGCAGTAATAATCTAATAACAATAATGTGCCTGTCACTAGTCTCCTGTTTCCTTCGACTTAAATAACCGAGAGCCAGAAATACTTTTGAAGCTATAATATAGGATGTAATTATTATTGAGAACATATAGTAATAAAATCACTAATTTACAGTGCATGTTTAGGTCCCATAAGTATGCAGCATATGTGTTATATAAATAGACACGACATATGATCAATAATACTTTATTGCTGTTTACACCGTGATAAATCACCCCAGTGGCTTTTCAAGCAGTATGAGTTACCGACCTCACAAAAACTACTCGTCTCAAACTGGTACCAGTATATTCTCTTCACACAAGTCATGTTCACAGATTCTTTTTAGATCCTTATTACATTTGAATGAAACCTGTAATGCTATGTTTACTTGATGTAATGTATTGAAAGTATGTACTTTTGAGCGTAGATATACCAGTGAGTGGTATGAATCTTAAAACGTGACATTTTAGTATTGACCATGAGCGTGAATCTGTCTGGGATGCATGCATCGGGTGGTGCTTGTAACCAGGGCAGTCGACAGTGGGAGAGAGCCAGGAAAAGCGTCCAGGACCTGGTAGCTAATGGGGCCCCAGCTCTCATCAGCTGCATGGCCCTCTCTAGCCAATCCTCCTCCCCCCCCTCTCGGGTACATCTTGTTGGCCGATGGTGGAAGATCAGCCCGCAACTTCCGCATCTGGATGCGGGACCCTAGATCCCCCCTGAATCCCCACCCCCCTCCCAAGTAAGATTCTCAGAGAGGGGGGAGTGGGAGAATTCATAGGAGGAGAATAAGAGGGGCGAGAAATACATGGGGGAAGGGGGAGTGAGAGAGAGAGAGAGAGAGAGAGGGGGTAGTGAGAGAGAGAATGGGGGAGAGTGAGTGTGGGTAGAAATATAAAGAGCAGTGGGGTGAGAACTACAGGGGGAGTGAGAAAGGAGGGGAGTGAGAGAGCAGAGGGAGAAACACGGAGGGTGAGTGAGAGAAAGGGAGAGAATGAATGGGGGGAGAAATACAGGTGGGAAGAAAAAGAGAGGGGTAGTGGTTCCCAAAACTGTACTTCATATTCAAGGTGTGGTCTTACTAATGGTTTATACAGTGGCATCAATATGCTTACTTCCCTTCTATCCATTCCTCTGTTTAATGCAAGATAAGATATTATTTGCCTTTGGAACTACTGCCTGACATTGGGTAGTATTGCTAAGCCTGCTGTCTACAAGCACTCCTAAATCCTTCTCCATCAAGGATTTACCTAATTTTGCCCCATTTAATTTGTAAATCGCCTGCTTATTCTTATTTATCGGCATTAAACCTCATCTGCCATTTACCTCTCAAAGTTTCCAGTGTACCCAAGGTCCTCCTGGAAAGAAATTACATCCTGCTCTGATTCTACTACCTTATACAATTTAATGTCATCTGCAAAGATGGCGATATTGTTCCCAGTACCAGTACCGATCCTTGAGGTACTCCATTTGCAACTTTAGCCCAAACGGAAAAAGATTACATTTATGACAACTATCTATCCTTCAACCAGTTTTCAATCCAGATGCAAATATTTTTACTGAGACCAATTACCTTTACTTTGTACATTAACCTGTCGTGTGGCACTGTATCAAAAGCCTTCGCAAAATCTAAGTGAGAGAGAGGGAGTGAGAGGGAAAGGAGAGATAGAGAGGAGTAGTGAGAGATATAGATCAGGAGTGAGGGAGAAAGGGGAAAGAGAGAGAATGGGTAGTGTGAGAGAAAGAGAGAAGGGAATTTACAGGGCCACAGATAGGGGGGTCCGAGTGGAAACTCTAGCCCTGGGCCCCGGGAAAGCTGTCAGCAGGACTGCTTGTAGCATCTCATTGTATGCCCTCATCCAATGATAGAGGATCAAAATGAAAGCTCTTAGGACCAGTGGTGTAGCTATACATGTGTGGGGCCCTGGGCAAAAAATATTTCAGGGCTCCCTCATGTCTCTGCTCTCTCTCTCTGCCCCCCTCTCTCACTCTCTCTGCCCCTCCCACCCTGCCTCTCTGCCCCTGCCTCTCTCTCTCTGCCCCTCTCTCTCTGCCCCTCTCTCTTTGCCTCTCTGCTTGCTCTCTGTCTCTCTGCCTGCTCTCTGTCTCTCTGCCCCTCTCTCTCTTCCCCCCTCTCTGCCTCTCTGCCCCTCTCTCTTTCTGCCTTCTGTCTCTGCCCCTCTCTCTCTATGCCTCTCTCTCTCTCTGTCCCCCTTTCTCTCCCCACGTCCGTGACGTAGGCCCTGCCCACCTATGGAGGCTCTGCAGAGGAAGGAATTTCCCCTCTGTCCTCCCTATTGCATTTCAGAGCCCTGACCCAGCCCCCCCCCCCCTCTGTACTTCCTGCCCACTGCAGGGAATTAATGTGTGGGCAGGGGGCCTGGCCACCAACAGAGGGGGAGAGCAGGCCCCCCAAGAGCACGGGCCTTCGGTCTGTCTGGGCTATAGCTACGCCCCTGCTTAGGACTAAATCCACAGAGCTCCTTTAACTCATGTCTCCCTCGGTTACGCAAACCTCTCCAGGGTTTTGTATGGGAGTAAAGTCACCTTTTGGTTTGACTTAACTAACATCATGTTTAATCTCTGTGTTAACAGACAAGTATAGATAGGCGTAAGGTTGGGCAAGCTTTTCACCAAAGTTCAAATTCACTGCGAAAAATGCGTTTCTTCGCAAGTTTGACATTTTGCAGATTTGTTACAAAACACATGTTCCTTCATATATATATTTTTTTATTCTGCAGAAATGGGACTAGGCAAAAACAAATATTCACTAAAAAAATAGAAGAAACAAAAGAAATGTGCTTCGACAAACTTAAAATAAATAAAATAATGGATTTACAGGCAAAGGGAGATAACCCCCTAATTACCTAATTTACTGTTACAAAGAACATACATCATTGGTCCTGAAAAGTCCATGTTTTCAGGGGTGAAAATCATTTTCCTTTGTTACATTCTAGAAAATAGATATTTTTGAACATTTGAAACAGCAAAGGTGCTTTAAGAGTGGAGTGTAATTTATATAAAGTGAGCTGGCAGTGCAGAACCATTAGCTTCTTTGCTTTGCTATTAATCACAGTTTGATGCATGATACTGCAAGAAAGTTTAAGGCTTAACTTGTTTACTGCTGTAGAATCAAGCAACACCATTTTGCATTGTTCTTCTGTGCGTTGTGGCTCTATCACCAACCACAGTACTGTAGGTCAGGGGAGCGCAATCTTTTTCCCCTGCGCCCCTCTGCTGGCTTTCCCCCTCTCCTCGCCCCCTCCCCTCTTACCTTGATTCAGACGTCCTGGCATCATGATGTCACATTGTCATGGCAACGTGACGTCACATAACCCGTGGAGTAATTTGACGCTGCGTTGCCATGGCGATGCGTCACCAGGAGCACCAGAAACAAGGTAAGTAAGGTTTACAGAGGCCCTGCAGCTCCCCCGGCACTAATTTAAATGCCTTTGGAAGCGTGCGGGGCCTCTGTAAATCCTGCGCCCCCCTGCATCGAATTTCGCGCCCCCCACTTTGCGCACCGCTGCTGTAGATTACAGTCTTTCAGTTGCTTGTACGTTGAATAGGAGGCAATAGTATATCTATATTTATATAGAACAAAAATCCAAAGAATCTGCAGCACTCCTTAGTCAGTTTAAATAGTAAAATAGGGTTTCATTCATCTCACAAGCATCAGGGGTAAATACAAGAAAGAAGGGAGCGATGTTTCGGACCTCCCGGTCCATTATCTAGCTGGATGCTTGTGAGATGAATTAAACCCTTTTTTACAATTTAAACTGTCTAGTGAGTGCTGCGGATTCTTTGGATTTTTGTTCTATCTATTTTTGTTGCTGTATGGTGATCCTGGCTGCACTGCAAGCACCCTGATTTATAAGATGTGATTTGTCCTATTTTTGTCCATTTGAGTGCCCTGAACATTTTGTGTTTTGTGTGTGTGTGTGTGTGTATATATATATATATCTTTCCCCTATTTGTGTTGTCTACCAGACTATTTTAAACTGTGGATTCGTGGTTTACTGTACAAATAAAATAGATTTCTTACTGTACCATTTTCTTAGGATTAATATTTTCCAATAACTGCAGAAGATATTTTCATATTATGATTATCATTGCACTGAGGGGGAATTCATTTCTTTTAAAGCTGCATTATTATTTTTTTTCGTGTCTACTAAAACTGATAGGAGTAATATACTAGTAAAATGAGATAGTATTTGAGGTTGAGTAAAGACAGAAAGTTCACCTTTACTAATAAAGTAGTTGGCAAAGCAGCTGAAAAAAAAGTAATGGTAATAAAGCGGATTAAAAAGTGCTGGTACAATGCCTGTTTTAAAAATAATCTAACTCTATTGAACAGTTTGGAAAAAAAGTGCATAAAGATGTATGCAAACAGAAAGGGAGAGAGTCAGTTTTCAAATAAATCCATTTTATTTTACAAAGTCAGTGAAACTATACAATAGGTGCGTAGATAAAAGAAAAACAGTAGTTATAATATCTACTCACAGTACAGTATACTAGCACATTTCAATCTCTGACTAAAAATGACTTGATCTTACCACCAGGAGCCTCCAGTCCAGGAGATATGGTCCTCTCACAACTCAATATTGTTGTAAGCAAATATTGGCAGTTGCAATGACAACCAATGAATGAAGGAATGTAGCAGGTTAAGGGGTAATTCCTTTTATTCACTGGCTCAATAGTAATGGCGTTGCTGGTGACCATTTTGATTTCACAAAGAGTGTTGGGACATCAGATGGCTGTATCTCCTGAACTAGGGGACTCCTAGTAGGAAGATCAATTTTAATTAAACCAAAAAAAATCTGATTCCCCACTGTGTCACTCTTCCCCTTCCCTATGACAATCTCTCCCCCCATGTAACTCACTCTCTCCTGCCCATATCACCCTGTCTCTTTACCCCCCATCACTCACTTTCTTCTGCATGTCTCCAACTATCACCCACCTAGTCCACTCACTCTCTCCCCATTGTTATCCACTCTCTTTCTCCCCAATTTCACCCACTCACATCTTCCACTCCACCCTCACAGCAAAACCACAACAAACAGGACCAATAGATATATATTTTTTAGAGCCAAAAACAAAAACACCAGTGAAGGTGCCCACCCTTCATAGCTGATTGTACTTGATATTGAGTATTCCTGTGTCTATCAAATTCTTTTGGAGAGAAAAGCTCTAGCTAGAGAGATTTGGAAGGAAAAGTAGTGTGGTTTGTACATCATGCAATAATTTGCTTACATTATTCAGTTAACCCTTCGGGCGCCCTAATGACGCCCAGGTAACGTCGCATGATTATTGCCATTTATTTTAGGGGGGGAGATCGCATTCTGGAGTGGTCAACACAATCAGAACGAAAGTGGAAGGTGCTGCCGCAATCGGCACCTTAAGAGCTAAATATTAAATAATTTCCCTGATAAAAAGACTCAGGGTTACTTAATCTAGTGCACATACCCTCAACTGATGCATTATGGCCAAGTAAAACTGGACAATTTGTACAAACCACCAGATTGACTAAAGTTCACGTCTGCAAACAAAATGCAGCATAAGGCAACTCACTGGAATAGCTGTGAAGCATGGTGTGTGCTTGTTGTTGTCCTATCACATCATATAGATTGCCAGCTCTCAGCAGATGTTGTGAAACTATAAGGAAGATACTGTATGTATTGCACTGACAATGCTTGCATCTTGTATTGCAATACATTTCCATTGAACCAACAGATAAGAGAGATACTGTAATCACATTTGTTGTGCTTGCTTATGTACTAGCACATCAATGGTCTGAGGTGGGAATGAGCGGCTCCATATGATGCCAGGACAGATTGATTTAAAAGAAATTATTTCTTCCACTTCAATGCACAAACGTCATCAAACCACCCCGTAAGAGCTGCCGGTTCGTATTATGCAGTAAGGCTCTGATGTTATGACCTACTGCCATTTCATAAATCCAGATTGGAATTTTAGCGTATAAAAATCCATAACTTGCATTAATCATATTGCCCCAAATTAACTTTCTTTTTATACATGTTATACCTGTTCAAATGGTTGTCTAAACCCATCAATTGGACAGTAGAAACTTGGCAAAGAGACTTATGTAGTAGAATGACGCAGTTTGTGATGCATTGCCTCTTAGTGACTCTTGGTCTAGTGTGTGTGTGTGTGTGTGTGTGTGTGTGTGTGTGTGTGTGTGTGTGTGTGTGTGTGTGTGTGTGTGTGTAATCAAACATGTGCCCAATTACCAATTACAGTATTTATACATTGTAATTACAATAGTACCCATCAATAACATTTATTATATTGGCTTTCATAAGTCCAATCGCGCCATAAATATTTGAGAGAGAAAAATATACAGCTCAATTTTTATTCAGTTTTTTTATTGTTATATCTAATTTTAAATCATATGATCCACATTGAATTAATGAAGTACACAACTGTTAATAAAACAGCTATTTTGGGGCGTGCACGTGACGTCATCAGGCATGGAGGTATGGTGAGGGAGCTTCATAGCTTAACTAAATAAAACAACTCAAAAACCCTATCAAACTCACCCAAACAAGGTTCCTAGAGGTGTGAGAATGATCCAGGAGGCCACCAAAGTCTAAAAAACCGACAGCCCAAGAGATCACTTTTTTTTAGAAGAACCCAGCCTGATGTGAACCCAGACAATGGTGACTTGGAAGAAGGCGTGCCACATGCGGCATCCGATTCTGAGTTGGAGAGAGAGGAGAGTCCGGGTGTAACACGGGAGTTTATAGAAACATTGTTCCAAAAGATGCAAAACTCCTTTCAGTCGGACCTACAGACAGCTGTGAAAGAATTAAAAAAAGAGATTGGCTCCCTGACTCAGCACATGGCTGAATTAGAGAACAAAATGGAGGAATCACTCCAGCTATAGGCCAACACATACAACAAAGTCTTTAAGATGGCTGAAGAAATGAGTGTTAAAGGACACGCCTGGCCAATCACATATGACTCTATACAGAGAACGGCTAAGAAATTCCAGGAAATACTGAACTCATTTACTGTACATTACTATGCATGGAGAGCGTCACACAAAGGCCAGAGGGAGTATTCATATTTCTCGGTCCCCCATAACTCATAATCCTGTATTGGAGTCCTGTTCATATTAAAGGCCCTTGCTATTTAACTAGATTGCCCAGTCTGTTTCCTGCTAGCAAGTCCCAGACCTGTCCCTGCTCCCTAGTCTCGGTTCCTGCTCCCCTGTCCTGCTCCTGCTGCCGAATCCCGCGTGTGACCCCGACATGCCTGCTTGCCGCCTGCCTCCGACCTCTGCATGTGACCCCGATGTTCCTGCTTGCTGTCTGCCTCAGACCTCTGCGTGTGACCCAGATGTTCCTGTTTTGCCGCCTGCCACTGACCTCAGCCCGGAACCCCAACAATCTTTGCTTGCTCCCGCTTTTCCGGCCACTGAGGTCCTACCCGCTACAAGTGTCCCCCGTACGGACCTTAGTATTTGAAAATACCCAGAGCTCAATTTACTCTCAATATTTGGAATAGAGCAAAACTGAAGTATAGATTATCCCCATCGCCCTCACAGCTTGCCCCCTTATTTAATAACCCAAATTTCCCTCGGGGTACAATACAAGATCATTTGACCTATGTAAAAGTAAAAATATGAAAACAGTGGTTGACATGCTTATACAAGGGAAGATATTGAAGTACGAGGAGTTCTGGTCTACATATAGAACTCATGAGTTGGGCCTATTCAAAATTTCCAAGTTAGACATTCTTTCCAAAAGATTTTCAGGACTGAAGCCCCCAGCTTTGACAAACATTGCAAATGTACGTAAATGTGAGAAATATCAAAAATGGTTGATCCCCAAAATATACCTAGAACTAGAAACAAGTGGAGAGGTGGTTGACCACATCTACATAAGGAAATGGACAGAGTACCTGAATCTAGACATAGATAGGGAGGACTAGAAGAATATATGGGTCAATGCGTCAAAAATATTGATATGTACAGAAACAAGGAAGGGAGAACAATTATAACATCTTATTTAGATGGTATTTGGCCCCTTAAGACTAAAACAAATTTAACCCGAATCCTTTGGCCTCTGTTGGAGAAATTGTGGGCAAGAGGAGGATATGGCCCATATATGGTGGAAGTGCCCAGTGATCCAAAAATACTGAATTCTAATCCAAGGCATTATTGAGGAAACATGTAAATCAAGTTACATCTGGACCCATTAATTTTCATATTGACAAAACCAGTGTAGAATGTCAGTTACACCACGAGATGTTTAATCTCCCAAAATGTTAACAGCAGCTAGGTGTGCAGTTGTAACTGCCTGGAAGAGTCAATTAGCCCCTTCCTGTAGCATGGTTGAACAAAGAATTAACAAAGTTCTGCTTATGGAGAAACGTATCTCCTTTCTAAGGCTGCGCTTATAGTGCCGGCGACGGCGATGTCGCCTGAAAACAAAAGCATTGCCGCCGTGGCGTGCGTTTATAGTAAGCGCGACGTGATGGCAGCGACGCAAATTCTTGAAGCCGGTAAAAGTGGATTTTTCAGAGGCTGTCGCCACATGTGAAAGCCTCTGAACCAATCAATGGCCAGGTCGCCAGCGACATCGGCGAAAGTTAAATTATAACTTTCGAGGGTGGCAGCGGGTGATGTCACCCGTCGGGTCGCCGTCGCGTGCACTATAAGCGCGGCCTAAGGCATACAACGAACAGATTCTATAGGACATGGGATCCCTGGATAGGGATGTAAGTAGCAAAACTATATTAAAATATAAAAAAATAATAATCTTCTTTCTTAAAATTTGTCTAACCAGCAAACAAACTCAACCAGTCCGAATTGCTGAACAGAATATTTGGAAACAGGACAATCTCGTCAAAAATTATACTGTGTAAAAACCTGTAAAGTAGATGATTGTAAATTTTAACTGCAATTGTAATAGCATTAAGATGACACCATGAAGCAAAATATGTAACAATATATTAGAGCAGCTCCCTTCCCCTATCACCCCACGCCCCTCCCTTACCCTTTCTCCCTTTCGTTTCTTTTTATGTTTTGACATTTTCTTTGAATGTATTGTACTTTATATGAAAAAACCCTAATAAAAGTAAAAAAAAACCCCAAAAAACTGCCATTTTATATACATGTGTAACACCCCTATCCCCACCCGGCTGCAGAAGGTAGGGGGTACATGCAATAAGTCTATCTCTTGCACTGCAAACAGGATTTCTACCTGCTTCAGCGTAATGTTGCTCCGTCAGTTTTACCTTTGGTCTCAGGGCTTCTCCAGTGGATCGAGGCCTAGGCTATACTGAGGAGTAGAATAAGTAGAAAAGGGCGCCAGGAACTTTTAAAACAGGATGCTTGCTTTATTGTCAGAAGACACCGCATAACAGGACAGGTTTTCAGCTTGTCTCTCTTGCAGCAGTTCCCCCTCTGCCTGAAGTTCCTCCCAGGACCCTACTGCATGGAATGCCCTTTTGACTTGAACTGCAGTTTCCGTGCAGTTGGGCCAATAATAAAATATGATCTACTGTAGCTAGTTCCCTTCAGTGCACTTTTCCACTCTGCAACATAGAATAACAATGAGAAAAAGGTTTCTTATTTGCTGTAGATAAGTAGATTTTAGAATCATTATACAGTCACAACGCTTTAAAAAAAACCAGCAGATCTTACAATTGACTCTTTCCATCTGACGTCATTGCAAAGACATGTACTGTATGTAAAATAACCGCGCTCCCAATCGCGCTCACTACAGTGAATAAATTCTAATGTCCTTCAAGTACAGAAGAGTCCCCTGTGTAAAAGAACTGAGCAGGAACAAATTATATTTATGTACTGTTCATCACACCATGAGGCATCCTTGAGTGCTTTAAAATGAGAGAACAACACAGTTTAAACATTTCCATAATGATATACTTTAAAGGCTATGCTTTGTGTCTGAGGAACTGTTTGATTGATATATTCCCTTTTGTGAAGACAATGTTTATGGCTGATAAGGATTATACTGTGTTTCTCTCTGCAGTAGGTTGCTGTGTTTGTCTGTCATTCTGTCATCTAAAATGTAAGGGGTATGGACAAGCATTCCATCATATAGTATTTGTTAATTTGAGAACTTCAGTTTTATGGTTTTCAAATCCTGCATGACGTAAATTCACATACAGTACTCTGTCACTTTGTGCATCGGCAGTTAATGATCGGAGGAAAATCTCCTCTCTCACCATGTGAAAAAGTTGCATTATGCAGTGCGGCTTCTTCACAGCTCGTTCTGCTGTAGCTTCTTATACTATACTGTATATGGAGGTGCAATAAGGTGAAAGCATTGAGCCAAGTAGAATTATGTAAACCATGTTTAAGTTGTGTTTTGTTATTCTATGTATTCTTAATATATTTTTAATTGTATACTCTATAGCAGTGGTGCTCAAACTGGGGGGAGGTCGCGAGATTTTTTTGGAGGGGCAGAGGCCCCGCGCTGTTCCCCAGGACATTTCAATTAAATGCTGGGGGACAGCGCGAGGCCTCTGTAATTCACTTGCCTTAATTCATTCGACTTCGGGTGGTGCGTCGCCATGGCAACGCGTCGTAAAATGACATTGTGGGGTCATGTGACGTGACATTACATGACCCCATGGTGTCATTTGATGCCGGCACGAGCACTGGGGGAGAGCAGGCAGGGGGGCATAGCAGCAAAAGCAGCACCCCTGCTCTATTGTATCACAGAATAAATTATACATTTTTACGGCACTTTGCGGGGATCTAGTAATCTTGTTTATATACAGTATTTATATAGTCTATGGTGTGTATAGTTTGAACAGTTATAACTATGTATATATATATATATATATATATATTATTTTTTTAAATTAGTACTTCAGAACAAATACAACTTTTATGAAAAAAAACATTACCATTAAATATTTAGTTGAGTTTATATATGTTCAATGAACTATAAATCAACAGTGTGATAATTATCCAGTCCTGGTTTTGTAATCGCTTTTGCTGGTCTGTTAGCAAATTTGGTGTAATATAATAAGACCTGAAGAAAGACTGGTTCTGGATGACACAGCTGACAATACGATAGGACGATTCTTATTTTTCACCCAGGCAAGTTCCTGGGTTAAATTCCGGTGATGTGGAGAAAGGTTCATATTATAGAAACAGATTTTCATAAAGGTAACAACATATTTGTAGTAGAAACTTTTTACCATCACAGTATCTCCTGATTTCCTTGGGTTTCTAATAGGTGTCAACAAAATAAAGTGCATGCACTTTTTGCAAGGGAGCCTTTGTGCCTGCTGTATACCCAATAATTTCTATAGCAAATTACAATAAAATATCTACCAGTATACAGATACAGTATAAGAAACCGTTTTGTTGGGAAGTACATACAGTAGCAATACTCTACATTTCCACACACAGAATCTTTCTTTAAATAGGATACTCATATGCAAAATTGCTGTGCCCATGTATGCAGCACTGCACAAAGAATGTTGCAGGCACATTGGTCCTTATTCTGTAAAGTGTGAAACGTGCTAATACAGTGTTAGTGCATGGAAAGCCCCATTGAAAACAATGGGGCTTTTCATGCTATACCACCGCATTGGCACTATTCTCACTTTAAGGTCCTGTGATGCTCGGCCTCAAACATGTTGCAAGCTAGTTTTTGTTTGTAACGACAACAGCAGCTATTGCTCTCAAAGGGCATCAGGACACAAGACTGCAAGCTTCCACTTCACCCCCTGTCTCAAATGTTTAGATAGCAGCAAAACAGTTTAAATAGGGCATACAGGAAAATATTTATTTAATCTAAATAAAGAAATAACAAAGAAGGGAAAAAACGTACGAGTAATGCTTTATACATTTTGTAACAGGCTCGTGCTTCATCAGCGAAGGTATCGCCTCCTCTGATTAAGCAACATGCTGTTGCGAAATGCGTAAGGAGACAGCATTACTTGTACGTAGGGCTTGGATGCAATATTTAATCTTTTTTTAAGCTTGTTGTTGGTGCCTGTGGAACAACGGAATCAAGGTCACAAGGAGAGCCAACAATGGAAATCAAACCAGGTTCACCTGCTGCAATGGTTAAATAGAAGAGAGGTGGGACACTGCTCAAACCATAATATCATATAAGGAAAACAATAGAAGTAAACCTGGTGCACAGGGGTAATAGCTATGCAATAACAGAAAAAAGTGACCGAGGTCACTGAAGTCCCCTATATGTTGCACTCAAGGTTAAGTAGAAGGTACCAAACTTGTGTGAAAAATCTTGTCACAGAAAATGTGTGTTCCAAGGAAACTAAACCCTAAAAGTGTCACGTTGAAGACACAACAATTTAGCTAATCCTAACAATCATATACATATTCAGATGTATCTATTGATGAGTCAATAGTATCGCTCAATATAGTAATGAACAAACACGTATCCTGATCACATAACACACAAGTAAGGTAAATACCTAAAGGTTTAAGTATACCAGAGTATTGACCAATACAGGTCCCAAATAACTGGAAAAGTAGATACTAGGGGATACAAATACAATGTCTAAGGTGAATGATCAGAATAAAGACCATAAATCCACAGAAGTATGTCTCATAGCCTGAAGTATAATGGTGATATCCACAATTTAAAATGCAAAAGTTGCAAAAAATAAAAATCTTTAATAAATAATTATATCGCCGAAAAACAAGAAGAGTATAATAGGAAAAGAAAAACAGTATACTGTATATTAAAATGCCCCTGTAAGGGGAGCGGATGGGAGATGGTAGCATAAATAATATAGGGGGAAAAACACTAAGATAATCGTAATGATCATATATGAATCAAAAAGTGAGATCCCTAATGTGACTACCAAACAGCTAAATTACCCTGTTGGTATAGTCAGAGAGGATCACAATATAGCAAGTAGGACGTATATATACACAATTAAGTATGAGTCTAATCGTCAGATGGTAGCATAAATATATACTGGATCCACCATATAGGCGCAAACCAGAAACCCTAGCCAAAATCTCGTGATATATCTGGGGACATGAGCGGCATCAGTTACTCCAAACCACCAAGACAGACAGATACAATGTATACGATCGTGTTTCTAGTGCTGCTGGTGCTCAATCAGACTGCAGTAGTATCCAACAGGGACAGCTCAGCTCCACGATGGATCCCGCTCACGGACGCCCACTAGTGACGTCACGCCCCAACGCACGTTTCGTGTGACGCTTCACACTTCATCAGGGGGGGGGAGGAGCTAACATTGTTGATGTCTGCATCAATTTTATACATATGGCTAACAGGGAGGCTGGACCATAGTGTCCAATCCGGATGCAAGCTACTGCTAAATATCAGTCTTTCAACTTGCGTGGACATAGAAGGGTGAATGGAATAAATAAATAATCAAAAAGATGAGAGGTGCATGACCCGGTTAGGATCCTGGGTCCATGGTAGGTATAAGTAAAGACAAACACACACATGAAATCATTGTATATGTATGTGTTGCCATCTCTGCAGGGGAGATGGTAATCATCAAACTAATGATGCTCATCATGTATACCATGTATGGTAGGTGAAATGAATTGACCATCAGAGTGATATTCACTAATAAATTGACCATCAGAGTGATATTCACTAATAAAGTTTAATGTAAGACAAAAAACAAACTGATAGATCATCTATTAAATGAACGGGGTATAGATAAAACCCTCGTTCATACCATTGGGTGCAAGTGTTCCCAAAGTATGAATCCATCTATATTCCCTCTGTAGCAGTTTCTGATCCCAATCACCCCGTCTGGGGCCCCATGGGACATGTTCAATGCCTATAAAGTTCAGAACATGAATATTGCCCTATGTTTATTATTCACATGCCTGGCAACGGGTGTATCGCGATGGTTGCGTATTGAACCTAGATGTTCAAGGACCCTTGTTTTAAGGGGTCTATAGATTTTACCAATATATTGTTTCTTACATGCACATGTAATCTGGTAAATTACACCCGATGTCAGGCAATTAATGAATGTTTTCATTTGAAAGGGGATCATTCCGCACGTATCAAGGAATTCCTTGGTGACTGTCATTGGTTATTTATTATTTATTTATAAAATATTTTACCAGGAAGTAATACATTGAGAGTTACCTCTCGTTTTCAAGTATGTCCTGGGCGTATTGATGGACATGCCTTGCATCGGCCGCAGGTGTAAAACCCTCTAGGTTTTGGACCCAACCATGTCTGTTTGCTATTTCCCATGAAGTGACTCTGGACCTTCTCTTACCTTCTCTTACCAAAACAAGACACTGGTATCCCTACAGAGAAGACTATTAGATTTATCAGTACCTTCAACGAACAATGGGGACTTATACGCCAAAGCCTCCAAAAACATTGGCACATCTTAACCCAAGATAGTGACGGGTCCTCAAGTCCTCACCTAACATGGTGAGTAGACGTTCACTCAATTTAAAGGACCGTTTGGTCCAGAGTCACTTCATGGGAAATAGCAAACAGACATGGTTGGGTCCAAAACCTAGAGGGTTTTACACCTGCGGCCGATGCAAGGCATGTCCATCAATGACAGTCACCAAGGAATTCCTTGATACGTGCGGAATGATCCCCTTTCAAATGAAAAAATTCATTGATTGCCTGACATCGGGTGTAATTTACCAGATTACATGTGCATGTAAGAAACAATATATTGGTAAAATCTATAGACCCCTTAAAACAAGGGTCCTTGAACATCTAGGTTCAATACGCAACCATCGCGATACACCCGTTGCCAGGCATGTGAATAATGAACATGGGGCAATATTCATGTTCTGAGCTTTATAGGCATTGAACATGTCCCATGGGGCCCCAGATGGGGTGATTGGGATCGGAAACTGCTACAGAGGGAATGTAGATGGATTCATACTTTGGGAACACTTGCACCCAATGGTATGAACGAGGGTCTTATCTATACCCCATTCATTTAATGGGTGATCTATCAGTTTTTTGTCTTACATTAAACTTTATTAGTGAATATCACTCTGAGGGTCAATTCATTTAACCTACCATACATGGTATGCATGATGAGCATCATTAGTTTGATGATTACCATCTCCTCTGCAGAGATGGCAACACATACATATACAATCATTTCATGTGTGTGTTTGCCTTTAATTATACCTACCATGGACCCAGGATCCTAACCGGGTCTTGAGTCCCTCAGCTAGGGAAATGTTTATTTGTATATAGATATGGTAGTACACATCATTTCATGCACCTCTCGTATTTTTGATTATTTATTTATTCCATTCATCCTTCTATGTCCACGCAGGTTGAAAGACTGATATTTAGCAGTAGCTTGCATCCGGATTGGACACTATGGTCCAGCCTCCCTGTTAGCCATATGTATAAAATTGATGCAGACATCAACAATGTTAGCTCCCCCCCCCCTGATGAAGTGTGAAGCGTCACACGAAACGCACGTTGGGGCGTGACGTCACTAGTGGGCGTCCGTGAGCGGGATCCATCGTGGAGCTGAGCTGTTCCTGTTGGGTACTACTGCAGTCTGATTGAACACCAGCAGCACTAGAAACACAATCGTATACATTGTATCTGTCTGTCTTGGTGGTTTGGAGTAACTGATGCCGCTCATGTCCCCAGATATACCACGAGATTTTGGCTAGGGTTTCTGGTTTGCTCCTATATGGTGGATCCAGTATATACTTATGCTACCATCTGACGATTAGACTCATACTTAATTGTGTATATATACGTCCTACGGATCTAGCCGATTTAGACTAAAGGCGGTCGCCACTGTATATGATCATTACGATTATCTTAGTGTTTTCCCCCCTATATTATTTGTGCTACCATCTCCCACCCGCTCCCCTTACAGGGGCTTTTTAATATATACTGTTTTTCTTTTCCTATTATACTCTTCTTGTTTTTCGGCGATATAATTATTTATTAAAGATTTTTATTTTTTGCAACTTTTGCATTTTAATTGTGGATATCACCATTATACTTCAGGCTATGAGACATACTTCTGTGGATTTATGGTCTTTATTCTGATCATTCACCTTAGACATTGTATTTGTATCCCCTAGAATCTACTTTTCCAGTTATTTGGGACCTGTATTGGTCCATACTCTGGTATACTTAAACCTTTAGGTATTTACCTTACTTGTGTGTTATGTGATCAGGATACGTGTTTGTTCATTACTATTTTTATTGAGCGATACTATTGACTCATCAATAGATAAATCTGAATATTTATATGATTATTAGGATTAGCTAAATTGCTGTGTCTTCAACGTGACACTTTAAGGGTTTAGTTTCCTTGGAACACACATTTACTGTGACAAGATTTTTCACACAAGTTTGGTATCTTCTTCTTAACCTTGAGTGCAACATATAGGGGACTTCAGTGACCTCGGTCACTTTTTTCTGTTATTGCTCACCTGCTGCAATGGCAGTGTTCTTAGCACTAAGTTACTACTTCAGCCCAATTTTTATAATAACACAACATTTAAGACTGGCAATAAAACGAAACAACTTTATAGCTACAAGAAAAGCAACAAGGACCTTTGTTTAATTTTGTTGCCTCCTCTCATTCATTTTTATTGTTCTATGTAGGATGGTGACTCAAGTTGCTGTTCTTTTTTAAGTTCTATAATGAATGTATAAGTGGAAATTATCGTTTGAAATCATGGCCAATAAGTGCCAATACTTGTGTGTCTAAACTTGAACTTTTTACCTAAAAGTTATCTATTAAACATACAGTGTTATAATAATAATTACCTGTAAAGGTCTGCCTGTCGCCTTTCAAGTGAACATACTTCACAGTTAAGTACACTTTTTTATGACTCATTAGTAATGCGTACTGTGACCTTTTTAATGGTTGTAAAGGGGGGAATAGTCGCACAATTATATATTCTATACTACCTTATGTGGCTAAGCAACATAGCTTATTTTCCTGTAAATAGTTACTTAACTATACTGTATGTGAACGAAAAGTAACTGAAAAATACATGCTTAGTTATAATGACTCCGTTTAAATTGTTGTCTCCAATCCAATATTATAATGTGTACACAGCTATGCTTAAGCTCATATTGAAATTTTGGGAACGGAAAATATATGGTGCAGATAAACGTAAAAACAACTTGATAGTCGTATTTACAGTAGCACTTAAGTTTTATTGATTATGTGTTATAATAAGCAATCTGTTTGGGTTAATATCTCACACTAAAATGGGCCCTTTTTAAAAGCAATTTGCATTATGTTCCATAAGAAGCTTTTTCTGACCTCCTATAATAGCTGTTATTATTCAAGCATTTTGCCTCTTGCTAGTTTAGTAGTTCTTGTGCCGTTACTTTAACTCTATAACAAACAATAGCAACATTTTATTAGTATAAATCCAATCTAATATCAGGCTTACATTGTTATTGTATAGATTTCCCTGCCTTTTATGTTTAATTGTGTGTATATTGTGACGGTATTGTTAGCAAAGGTGATTAATGATACATGGAACAGATGTCTTTCTGAATTATAGTACGGCTGTGTCTCTTGACAATTATTCAGTTTACCCTTTGTGAAATGTAAGTTTTCTTCCTGAAGACCATGGCATGCCCAGCACATGGAATCCCCCTTCCTCATGTAACCCTCCTACCCCCACCTAATCTCAGATAGAGTCTCCTAGGAAGTCTAATGCTCAAGCTAAATGTCTCAGTGTGGTGCATGCCTGCTGGCAACAGGGGGCCCTGAGTCTCCCGCGATGACATGGGGAAGAACAGGACAGACTTCTGGGGTTGTGCCTTCGTCTCTTCTACTGGCGCAGTGCCTCCATCTCCTGCAGCCCCAAGCTGTATGGGGTGAAGTACCCACAAGAGAGTTCTCTTTCCCTCCTCCCGATACACATCACTCTCAGGTAGGAGTTTAGATAAAAGTGTAAGCTCTTTATTGTCTCTTCTCTTTCTCAGCAGACAGTTACACCGCAGGCTGTCTTCCCTCAGGTTGTCCCTGACTTCACTCCCGGCCTAGGGCACCGAGAGTGGGTCTAGCTCTTCCCTTACCCTCTAGGCAGGGTAGGAGGTATGGGCTGCACACTCACTCCCCAGAGGGAGGCCTCAATCCTGCCAGTCCTGGCAGGTTGGTTTGTGTCACCCTTGTCCCTTCCACACCAGGGACAGACTCACACTAAATAGGAAATGCAATACCCTTAGTAGCTCCAACAGGCACCGCCCATGTGTCTTCTGATTGGACACAGGGCCTGATGACCTGCCTTCACTGCCTCAGTGTACTGCCTGAAGTGGGAAAACCCATGATTACTCCTGGCAAACCTGCCCTTATGCAGGGATTATGCCAGGAGGAGGATATAATAATTGCCCAAACCTACCAGGGCTACACTCACATATTCCCCTACTTAAGACAGAAAGACATGGGGTATGTACCAACTCGCAAAAAGTGCAAAGGGAATTATAATGTTAGGTTGATGCTAAATAAACTTTACAACTTCACTTCCCTTCTTTTCGGTGATTGGGTGAGTGAATATTTTACTTGTTAGGAGAGCAGTTGCTCTGTGCAGTATTTTAATGGGATGTATTTACATTTGGGGTAAATTTATTTAAATCTCCTGGCTGCAAAACTGGGGTGAAAGTATTCCACCAGATTTATCAAGGGAAAACAAAACAAAACAAAACATTGATTTGAATATATTTCCTTTTCTTTGATGAATCTGAGTAAAGGTTTTTCTCTGCTTTTAGTAAATAGACCCCTGTGTGTTTGTAACTGCCACAATTTTAATTTCTTTTTTTTTTTTTTTTTTTGCATCAGCTATATCTGCCATATCTCAGTTAGGCAGCTGTGCTCAAGAAATCAGTTTAAGAAACTCAGATAACATGTTTTATATACTTCATGTTGGCACAAATCCTTGTGCCTAATCAAGGGGGGAATTGTATCATCTTGATACTTATCTCTCTAAGGCCAGAATTCACTAAGCATCTATGTAGGGCTTCACACCCCAAACCGGCATTACAAGCCACTGATTTGAAGTTAATGCCAGATTGGCAGCAGACCCCGCAATGGCTCTTGGTAAATCTCCCCCTAAGTGTCTTCACATGGAACTATGGTGGAACTACAATGGCATTTCTTAATCTGGAGTTCTCACTTCACAGTTCAGAAGCTTACTTCTGTGATTATTCCATTTCTTTCTGGGCCTCTCAGTGTAAGCAACAACTTTTACTTAAATTCATACTTCTTGTGTACCTACAAATACATTTTGCGTACCTTTTATGTCTGATCCCTAACGAGGACAACAAAGCAATTTAATAATGTTTATTCTTTTTGTGGTATGCCTTCATTGTCAGACACAGTTACATAACACTCCATCAAACTAGAGTTTGTGGACTTTGAATATATAAGCGTTTATCTTCTATAATTCATAAATGGATGCAGGTAAAGTGATAAATAACAATTTAAATTGACAAGGGCAGTAACATACTAAACAAACGATATTTAAATCTTCCTTTCTGGAGGGCCTGAAAGTCAAATATTTAATAAAAATAGATGAGAAACGAAAATGCATTTTTTATTCCCATTTGCAAATGGTAAAGTAAGACAGTGCCTGTGCTCTATCACATATTACCAAATGTTTGAGAAATATAACTGCACCCTTAGATGACAGGCTAAGACGTAATGTGATTGATGTCATTATATACATTACCGGGAGATAACTATCAATCAATGACAAAGTACTGTAAAAAAGAAAAACTTACAGACAACTCAATTAAAGTGAGTAATAATAACTTTTATCACTGGAAGTCAAAAATCTTTAACATTTCACAATACAAAGTTGACCTTTATTGTAGAAAGTTGGCAATCCTTTTCTAGAAAGTCATGCCATTCTTCTCAGCTCCTTGTAGAGTAGGTAATGTCCCATTACTAAAAAGGAAAAAAGGAGCATATTGTCTCAGAATATGCATCACACTCACAAACCTGAAGTACCAAGCCAAAAATACCAACCGATGTGTCACGTACGGCACATCTGTGAACACGTGACCTGACAGCTCGCTTGCTGGTCTACTTTCCCCTTCCGCAAAGGTCCCTCAAATGAGTAATATATTCCCTCACACCATACCAATATACCATCTGCAAACATGTGACTTAGATATGCATGTGAGCATGTGACTTAGATATGCAACCACAGTTAATACACATGGCTACTCTAGCCAACTCATCTTCTCCTGCGCTACTGTAGGTACTTTCAATGAGTTCATATTTACCCCTTCTCGATTACAATCATATCTATTTGCTGCCACCACTGAAGAAATATCGAAAGAAATTTGCTGTCTCAGGTGCCTGTTTATTAAATAAAACAATGCACATAAAAGTATGTTGCAGCAAAATGTGTCCAAAAATGTAAATACTCTCTACAAAGCATGTAAACAGTTAATTCAGAGCCCAAAGCATCACTTATTAAGGTTTTGTTTTAATATATGTAAAAATACAGTGGTTAGATTACAGAAAAATATTATAAGAACATACAGTTGCAATAAATGCAAAACAGTTTCTTAAAATAGAAGGATAAAACATACATAGAAATTCCTATTCTGTACTTTACCACATCATAGATTTTTCCCAGGGAGGTTACTGACATAGGAAAGATAAGAACTCGCATGTCTGATCCTAAAACATACCCCTTGTTGAATTCTCACTCATAATGAAAAAGTAGGGTTTTATATGCTAACTTTCCTTCATTGAGAATACCATAAGCCCACCCCTGTCGTAAATCAGCTACTTGGTTGACATTTTTATGAATTAAAAAATACTCCTCTAAAAAGATGTTTAAAATCTGCCAGTCTTTTCAGTCTTCAGTCCTCCCAGGATCATAGATTCTTACGCGTTTCACGCTTGCTAGCGCTTTGTCAAGAGAAACGCGTAGGAGCTTGCCCACTGTGTGCTTTTTTACTTGCTACTATGCTATTTCACTAAACATCAAAACTTTTTCTATTGCAATCCAGTCTACCATCCTTTTTTTTGCTGTGCACCGCGTCATCCCTCCCCCATGTTAGGACTTTCGATATTTGTTCCAGTCGATGCTGAGTGCATGCTGATTCCGGACCAGCAGTGATCAAAGAGGTTGTGAGTAAAATACCCCCTCATAGATCACAAACACTCATTCTATTATTATGGACTTATGTTTTTACACTCCAGTAGATTGTACACAGATACCCTTTAGCGATGGATGGAGATATGCTTGTCACTTCATGGTGACTTCATTACCGCCCCCAAGGTGCCCTGCCTAGGGTGTGTGTCTCTCCCTTATAAGAGGTTAAGTTCTTCATGACTGAAATACTTCAAACCAAAACGAAATTATCTTTACATGTTTCATGTTTCCTTACTATTGGGTGAATCACATATACAAGATTATTTCCCTATATAAGTGCGGTCTGAAGCACTGTTGTATGGACTTTTTCCAGCTCTCTCTGAATATATAAAAGACCTCATAAATGTATTTCTTTAATACTTAGACAGACACAACTCTTATCAATAGATTCAGACGAGTTTGACGAATGTAACAACTTTATTTGACACCTTGCCCCTAAATTTGAGCAACTAAGTGATACCTGTCCCTTGCCTCTTCCTAAACCTTACGTGTTTGGCCTTATTGCATTCGTCTCCTTGAAACGATTACAAATATCTAAACGTGATACAGTAATTCAGAATAGCCGCCAGGTCCAGGATTCCATATTTCATATCTTTTGAATGGTAGGGTTAGTCACGCCTCTTGACATTCTGTAGAACCCTTACAGGAATGCTTTGAAAGAACCTTTAAAAGTGTCCCATTTACTTGAGTGTCAGAAGAGCCTAATTTAATCCCATCTCTGGCAAAACAAATGCCTTTCTCTCTAGATTCTATAATTCCCATACAACACAGGCCTGATCACGGGTTTAACAACAACATTAAACCCTGAAGTATCAGTTTAATTAAAATACTTAATATCCACTGCAATTTTTATTACACGATGCATTGTAAAAAATATAATATAATATGTATCACTTCAAATATTAGGAGCTGTATTTTGAATGCCTTTGGCTTTCAACAGAGACTTGGAAAGACATTCTGGACCATGTTTACTATGCTAATCCTTAAGACACCATCCATCACAGTTTAGTAAACATGTGAATGGTCTGCATGTTGTCGTCCGGCATAGAAGTTGTTTTATAGATTAACTCCACTAACTAAATATGGCCCTTTATGGGCCATGCAAGTGAATAGGGCTGTAAGGTGTATTCGGGCATGGAAGGTATCTTAGGAAGTACCACTTCTTGTTGTAAATGGCCCTTTTTCCGTGCATCTTTAATTGCCCGAGTATCATTATATTCTTCTACTATTCTTACCTCGGTACAATCACAATGTGATTTGGAGAAGTTTGCAGGAGGAGTTGAAGATACACAATGCATCAGTTTATAATGGAATTGATCAAATTCTGCTTCTTTGCAATTTTATTCCCTTTCCATAGAATCAAAAATTGCTGTCGAGAAGCTTGCATCAGATGTGTGAAATATTTCTTACCAGACGCTAATCACTGTAAAAGCCGTTAGTGATCATTAATGTACATTAGCTTGTTGGGACATTAAGAATCATTGATGGCTATCATCATATATTGAATAATCCCTATTAAATCTGCATTTGGCAGCATGGCATTGCTATACTTTCTAAATAGTGTAGACTTAATAACTTTTTATATTTGATCTCTCTTTTCTCCATTGTAAAGCACAGTGGACCCTATTGTTATATTATCAATAAATAATAGTATTAATAAGAATATATATATATATATATATATATATATATATATAAATATATATATATATATATATATATATATATATATATATATATATATATATATATATATATATATAATGACAGAGTCATGGATTCTCTGTACTAGAGTGAGGGGCAGGATGTGTACTTTCCAGCATGTGGGAGGTGTTCTAGTTAACTGCTTATTGCAAATGGGTTTAAAGGCAATCAGTAAACTGCCAAAGCTGAGAAACATTTCCCCAACCAGTAGGAAAGTGTTTGGTATGGTTCTACAGGCGTTCTGGATGCAGGGCCTGCTGGGACCGCTTGGGACCCACACCCAGGAATCTGAGTTACAGATAGTTGAGGAAGCAGAGCTGCCTTTCTCCAAGGTGCCGGAGTATCCATAGTGTTTGCCTGGAGACTCTTGGAACGGGTTTCCCAGCATCTCAAGTTAAAGACTGAATATTTTGTACTCTATGTAGTATTTAGACTGGAACTAGCCTAGCTAGCCAGTCAGATAGTTAGGATGTTCTGTTTAGTTAGCCTCCCTAATCTGGAACTGGCCTTTGTTTTATGATTTGGTTTTGCCTTAAAGTGACAGTGTGCCTACAATACTTTGTTTTGATTTGGAAAAATAAACCACTGAAGAGTTTATTAAGGCATAAAATACACTGTGTGGACTCTTACTGACCCTATCACAAGGCCGTTTTTCTGGACAATTTAGATGAATCCTTGTTTATAATTCTGGAATTTTTAGTCTTCTTTGCTTTTTTAAATACGAAAATTAGAATTACAAATCCAAAAAGGCTAAAATATATAAGCTAAAAAAAAACCAGGATATATCAATAATATCCTACACATTTAGAGTTCCTTAACAGGATAGTTGTTTTAAATGTGTGCTGCGTGAAGTTATTTTGCCCATTCTATCATTCTTTTTCAGAAATCTGAAGTAAATGGCATCTGTGTGTATCTAAAGGCTCCAGGGCTTAGGAGCAAACAGCATTTTACTCTCTAAAGTAACTTGATGTGTGCCTGATCCCTTATGATTTTGCAGGTTTAATTTGCTGTTGAGCTTACAGAATTTTTTCTTTGTAAGGAAAAATATCAAACAGGAGAGGAAATATAAAAGCGAGACTGTAAATTGGTATTCACCCTATTCCTACTTGAATGGAAAACTGTCAGAGAAGCACGGGGAAAGCAGATTTGATAAATGGAGAAGTATGAAAGTTTTGAAAAGAGGGTTTAATGACAAAGGATGGCAAAGGACTCTTTTCCCATGCAATAATAAAAGACATCAATTTAAAAAAATACAGCAAAAATAGATTACCCATTTTTCTGTGTATTCCATAAGTCCAAAACCTTCTTCCACCCCAGTATCATATGTCAGAGTGGTAAAGCTGCAGACAAGGATTCTGGGTACGGACATGCAAATGAGCACACAGTGGGCGTGTCACTTTTCGCTTCTTATCCACTTTACTACCTGGAATCCCTAGAGCTTTTGCCTGTTGTATTAAACAGCTGAAACAGATCAACCTGGGTCAAGAAAGAGGCAGAATTAGTGGAACCACTCAAATACTTTTCTGTCCTTTGAATTCACCAGTTTGAGACTGGTCACTGTCTCCACATTGTGAAGCTGGTAGTGGAACACACTAGTAGGCAAGTATGTGGGGAGTACATCACACCACCGTGCCTGGCTGCAGCCTCGGTTCACTCTCTCTCCTCTCTATAACTCTGCTCTGTTCGGTATCAATGATGTCATCTGAGCAGAGAATGATAGGATACTCTAAAGAGGCACAGCTTATTTTAGGTGAGTTTGCTCTTTGCTGCAACGGCTGTGACGCAGTATCTTTACCCGAGCCTCTCTGCAGCCTTGACCCTCCAGCTCCATGCCTGAACCCCATGTGATCCCCCTGATCTTCCCTTCAGGCCACCACTGCTCTCCTGCTCTATCCCCTAAGCCCTGTATATAAATATGTATGTGCGTATATACTGTACTGTATATATATATATATGTACAGGATACTGGGGAAGCGCACAAGGAAATACACAGTTTGGACTATGTTACGAAACATGTGAAATGTATTTATTTGACAGGAGGCTAAATAAGAGATGTTCACTTGACCCGTCACAATTACTTAATTCAGCGATGCGCAAACTGGGGGGTGCGTCCCCCTGGGGGGCGCAAAACTTTATTGGGGGGGTGCAGGCTCCGTGGCGGTTACAGAGGCCCCGCGCTAAGAGCGCAAGGCCTCTGTAAATTTACTTACCGGCTTCTTGTCCACGCGTCTCCATGGCAACGCAGCATCAAATGATGCCCGTTACCATGGAGACATGACGTCAAATGATGCCGCAGGTCACGTGACATGATGTCACATGACCCCGCAGCATCATTTGGCGTATCATTAGAGGCGAGGGGGGGCGCGACCGAGGGGGCAGCAGGTAAGGGGGGCGCAGGGAGTTTGTGCACCGCTGACTTAATTAATAGGGAAGTACCTATCACTGAAACATATAAAAAATACTAAGAAATGCAGTATTGTTCCTCAAATTAGAAAACATTCTGACAGCCGAGATGAAATCCTGGTACGATATGGTGTCGCTAGAAAAATACGTAAAACATAATCGCACACTGAGAGGTCTAAGCTGCGGCTCCGCTGGCGCTGACCGCGTTCATGTTTGAGTGGTGACGTCGCCAACTCTCCAAGCATGTGCGGGTGTCCTGTGAATTTTTCGAGCACGCGCATGGGGGGTTGCATGGGGGGCCTATTGAGCACACTTCGAACACTCTTTTTTTTACTTCCCAAGCGCCAAGCTTAGGAGAGCGTGCGTGCCCGCGCTCGAGCAGGCGCTGCGTGAGCGGGGACGTGAGAATTCACTTTGCACAAAGCCTAGGAATAACCAAGAAAACTATGTTTGAGATACAAAATGTTGATTTTCAATCGGAGTGGGAAAATATCTTGGATACTTGTTCAGTAAGTCTTATTTGACTTATTATCAAATACAGTGAAGATAAACTATTGTACTATCCCTGGGAAAAGAGATTGAGGAAATTAAAAATAAGATTGATCTAACAGAGGATAGAAATATGATTAGTAGTTTGGCTTCTAATATGAAACTCAAGATGGACAAATTGGAAGAACAAATTATACTCAATTAAGAAAGTTTATACGAGACAAATCAGACTGTGGAAATAAAATACAAAGGGATTGGTCTAGACCTGATAAATCTGACAGATATGCTTAACCTCAGCCATTATAGGGGAGGTACAGGGTAAATACATTATACGCACTGTGACAGGGTGAAGTCAGTTACCAACAGTTATGCCTGGGAGACATACGTCTGAGTGCTTCATCCAGCACTCAGAGAGTTAACCCAGGAGGAATGGTTGGGTAATAAGGAGGAAGCAGACATACCTGACAACCAGCAGGAGTTATAAGGAAGCATTTGCTTGCAAGCAGGTGGCTGAATTATACCACAGAGATCTCCTATACAGCTGCTATGCAGATGGACTTCCACCCCTCTTCCTAAAGGAAAGTAAGACTTTGATATTGTTTTCTGAAATCTTACAAAGGGATAGGGGTTTGTTATTTTGTGTTTTTGTATATTTTGCCTGCATTAAGGAACAGGCTGAATAAAGCCAAGATATAATTCCACCCCAATAGGTCTCCATTATATGAACCTCTGTACACGTCTCTTACACCCACCATGAGGATAATATCTATAAAGGAGAAGTCTGCTACAGAAGAGAACCAGACAGAAGACCCAACCTCAATTACAACAATTACCATGATTATAACCATCAGAATACATTTTATGAATACAATACCTCTAACAGGTCTGAATTCTCAAACCAAAGAAGAACACACTCAACCTCAAAAAAGAACGCTGAATCTCATAAAGAGAATCCAATACCAAGAGATAAGGATCTAGGACGATTTCTTTTTTAGGGTAGGCTCCCCATTGGCAGGAAAGGAGACAGAAGCTAGATTCTACAAGGGGAACAGCAATACCCCTAGACAAGCAGGGAAGATTAGAATATGCCAATGCAAGAGAGGAGGAAAAAAGGAACAAAAACAGCCAAAAGAAATGTACTAGCCCCCAGTATTGTGACACAAAATATCTTCAATGTATCTGATTATGTGCCAACTGAAGCTGATAAAACACTTTTAAGCAAGGGCCTTTGCTTTCTTCCATTAATGGTCCTAATAAATTTGAACTCTACATCGACTTACACAAGTATGCAAGAAAATTGACATTGAAAAGATATTTCCACAAGAAGTACAGTGGACACAACATCACCAGTCAAACGAGAACCACCAATCCATATTATCTATTAGACGAGAGTGATATACTATTCCTCCAAGATATGATAGATTTGGAACAGGAGAGCTACAACACCCAATGTTATTTAGAAACTTGAAACCGAAAAAGGGCTGGGTGAGATTCAGTTTAATAACCTAAAGAAAATTTGAACATTTTATCCAGTGCAATCGAAAGGAAACCATATTCATACAGACAAGACCACGACTAGTCTAAAGCTTGCCTTAAACTAGCCCGGTTACATTCTGGGTATGGACTGGGTATGTGCTGGGTATGTTCTGGGCTTGTTTAAGGCATTTCTGCATTGACTAATGACCCATAGGATTAACACAGCAGGGGTCCCTGGCAATCCCATTCAGTTTGAATGAGACTGCCAGGGACTCCCGCTGTTGATCTGATGGGCCATTAATCAATGCAGAAATGCTGGGGCAGTCTCTGCTGTATGTTTGCATGATCAATTGTAAGGAATTGAATTCCCTATGTGGGGAACACACTAAAAATAAATCCAACATAAGTAAAGGTGAAAAAGTAGCTCTATGCAACCTAACTGAGGAAGACTCTATCAGCATAAGACAAGCTGTTAAAGGCACGGGTATAGTAATACAAAAAAAAGGACTATATGGATGAAGTATTTAGACCAGTGGTTCCCAAACTTTTTGGGTTCAAGGCTCCCCAAGGCGATCAGGATTTTTCCGCGGCGCCCAAAGTAAAAACAAAGGTGTATATACATACCTCACAGTTGCAGTGCGCAGTTGGTGTCTCTCTCAGGCACACACACACACACACACACACGCACAAGCACACGCACACGCACACGCACACGCTCACGCTCACGCTCACGCACACGCACACGCACACACACTCTCACACACGCGCACACACACACACACACACACACACACACACGCACACACACACACACACACACACACACACACACACACACACACACACACACACACACACACACACACACACACACACACACACTCACACACTCTCTCACACACTCTCTCACACACTCTCTCACACACTCTCTCACACACTCTCTCACACACTCTCTCACACACTCTCACACACACACTCTCACACACACACTCTCACACACACACTCTCACACTCTCTCACACACTCACACACACACACTCTCTCTCACACACACACTCTCACACACACACACTCTCACACACTCTCTCTCACACACTCTCTCTCACACACTCAGACACACTCTCTCACTCTCTCAGACACACACTCTCTCACTCTCTCAGACACACACTCTCTCAGACACACACACTCTCACTCTCTCAGACACACACACTCTCACTCTCTCAGACACACACACACACTCAGACACACACACTCAGACACTCACATACATACAGGGGAAATCAGAACGGAGGGGTGAATCGGAGCAAGGGGGTGAATTGGAGCAAGGGGGGGGGGTGAAATCAGAGCCATGGGTGGAAATCGGAGCAGGGGGGGGCTGGAAATCAGAGCAGGGGGGGGGGGAATCGGAGCAGGGGGGGGAGGAAATTGGAGCAGGGGGGGCAAGGGGGAAGCAAGAAAGGCATGGAGCAGTACTCACCTGACTTGCTCCATGCAGGAAGGGGCGGGCCTCGCTTTGCAAGCTCGTATAGAGCTTGCTGCGGGCCCCAAAACATCCTGGCAGCGTGCCAACAAGCTGCGTGGCGCAACGCGAGCGCGCTAAATCTTGTCACCCCGTAGTGACCGGGCAACGGGATTTATCGAGGTGCATGGCCGCGCAGGGGGCCTGGGCCCCCTGACTACATGGCCCGGGACGCCAGTACCCCCTGCCGCCAACAGAAATCATGGGGCCCGGGACAAACATTTTAAGCAGCCCCCCCCCCCGTGTCAGCGGTATTGCCCGCCGCCACCCCCCCATTTCACACCTCACGAGCCCCCATCCCATGTATTTCTCTCCTTTCCGTCTCACCCTCCCGCCTCGCATGTATTTCTCTCCCCTGCTTCTTACTCTTACTCCCTCTTTTCCACACTCACCCCCTCTCTCCTCTCCCTCCGTGAATTACCCCATGCTTACTCATTCCGTCTTCCCCCCCCACAATATATATACCTAAAAACTTCCCACCCCGAATACATACAAAAAAATCCCCACTCCCCAAATATATACAACCTCCCCCCCAAATGCATACCAAAAAACCCACCTAATTTTTATTTATATATATATATATATATATATATATATATATATATATATATATATATATATATATATGTACACATACATATACACACAATAACCCCCCGCAATACATATAAAAATTACCCCAACACCCCCAATACATATAAAAATTACCCCAACACCCCCAATACATATAAAAATTACCCCAACACCCCCAATACATATATAAAAATTACCCCAACACCCCCAATACATATATAAAAACTACCCCAACACCCCCAATACATATAAAAATTACCCCAACACCCCCAATACATATAAAAATTACCCCAACACCCCCTAATACATATAAAAATTACCCCAACACCCCAATACATATATTTATCTTGGGGATGATGGTCAGACCGGTGGCTTGCGGGGGGGGGGGGGGCATGCCGGTGATGCGTGGGGCCGATGCTGCGGGGGGCCGATGCTGCGAGGGGGGGGGGGGTGTATGGCTGAACGGCCCGGTCCCTGCACGGGGGAGGTCAGTGCTGCGGGGGCCTGTGCCACGTGAGGGGAGGGCCGGTATGCTGCGGGGGGAGGGCCGGTGTGCTGCGGGGGGAGGGGGAGGCTGCAGTGCTGCTGGGAGACATCTGTCTCCCGGTGCTGCTCCTCCAGCGTGCGCGCTGGGCCTCCCTCTCTCTTCCGGTGCTGCCAGGGAGACCCGGCGCCGGCTTCAGAGGTTTTTTTTTATTTTTTAAATTAACTAGCAGCCCTTGTTCCCCGCTGCTGGCGGCCCTGATTGCGGCGCCCCTGTAGCCAAGCCACAGCGCACCAGGGCGCCACGGCGCACAGTTTGGGAACCACTGATTTAGACTACTGAAGGATACCCTAACACAGGGGTGTGCACATTTTCCCCCCTGCGCCCCCTTGCCTGCTCTCCCATGCTCGCACCCCCTCCTTACCTTGTCTTTGGATTGAAATGAGCCCACGGCGTCAAATGACGCCACGGTCATGCCATGGTACGCGTCGTCGAAGACAAGGTAAGGGAAGTTGCAGTGGCGTCACGCGATCCCTCTGCATTTAATTTAAATCCCTTGGGGGAGAGCACTTGGCTTCTGCAACCGTTGCGTCCCCCGGTTCGTGCACCCTTGCCCTAACATATTAAAAAAACCATTCTGCAGTCATGAACAAAAAGAATCCTTAAAGAAACTGAATACAAATATCTGTAATACCTCACCAAGAACAGCGGTATTTTACCACCCATCTAAGATCCATAAAGAACCAGGCCATCCGATCATTTCAGGGATAGGTTCCCTGACATCAGAGTACATGGAATATCATCTACAGCCCCTAGTAACACAATTGAGATCACACCTTAAAGATTCTATTGTAGTACTGAAATTACTCAAGAATTTGAAATTGCAAGAAAATTATATATGGGTGATATGTGACGTACAAGCCCTGTACACCTGTATATCTCAAGAATTGTGGATGTCCGCTACTGGATACTTTCTAGTACAGAATTCAAAGATGGTCGAAGGAACAAAAGGAGTTTATTTTAGGTTGTATTCATTTTATTCTCAGCCACAACACTTTTACATTTGAAGAGGATCACTATTTACACGTCTGTGGCATGGAAGTAGGGACTACATTTGCCCGAAGCTACGCCAACCTCTTTATGGGACTATGGGAGGAAGACTTCATTTTTAACCATAACCCCTATATCATCAGGATAAAAATGTAGAAGAGGTATATAGATTATATCATTTTTATCTGGAGAGGGTACATTAATAGGCTGGAAGATTTCCTGAGATCACTGAATACCAACAATAGGGGCCTCAGATTAACCTATAAATTAAATTCGAAGGAAATTGAGATCCTAGATCTCTGTATCTTTATCCAGGATGGCAATATACACACTTTTGTGAGTCTTAATTAGATGCTCGATTTTGGCACCATACCCTGCTTTTGTATAGAATCTTTGCTCAGCTATAGTATAGGTACAGGAGAGGGAGCGGTGCACTGCGGGGACTCATATTTATGTTGTCCGTTTATTTCATATAATGTTTAGTGCATTTGTATCTTATCATATGTCTTGCATAATCCTATTTTAATATATGTACACTCTGGCAGAATCATATTCTGCAACATACTGTATTTACCAGCATTTAAGCTCAATTTTTATACATTATATATATATATATATATATATATATATATATATATATATATATATATTGAGTTAAGTTATGGTGAGTAAAAAAAGTGACAAAAACCCTCCACAGCAAAGCAAATATGCAAATGTAAATACAACTGTATGCTCATCTGCATGTCTTGGCAGGTCTGCAACCCCGCCTTTCACCATTATCACCCAGCACACAGCACTTCCACTGCAGCAAGGGATTCTGGGAAATGACATGCAAATGAGCACACAGTGCCACTTTTTGCTTCAAAAACCCCCAGTCTCCGTTAGTAATTAACTAATTCATAGGTTAATTCATTTGTGTTTATTCTACACGGGTTGCTTAGCAACCAATCGGCTTCAAATACCAGGAACTTTGTCCATTCAGTATCAGCCCTTTTAAAAAGTCGCCCTCAGGTGACGAAATGCGTCAGGGAATCCAATTTGCGCAATTACGTCATCACGACGCTGCGCACGAGGCAGCTTTGGAGCGCACGATTGATCCGGCAGCCATTGAAGTGAAGGAGGCGTCTTTCTGACACACATGGACAGAATTCTCTCGGCGAATTACACCACGGTCCTCCTGTGGATAATATCATCTCCATACAGCCCTGAGGTACCAAGAACTGTGGACGTTTACAGTACAGAACCGGATGGTGGTGAATTATTCACACAATGTTTTAATTGATTTATACTCTTGTGAGTGTTATTCTTCCCCCTCCCTTCCCCTCCTTTTTATTATTAAATCAACAATATTATGCTATGGGGCGTGAGCTCTCTCTTCTTTTTATATATATATATATATATATATATATATATATATATATATATATATATATATATATATTTATTTATTTATCTATATTGGTATCTTATACCTTATACTGTTAGATCTTGTTGCTAAAATGCTGTATAGTTTTATGTACTATGTCTTGTTTATGTCTAGTAGCTATGGCTGCTGTTTTTTTTACTACCATCACTCACTTTATGTCAACTTGTACACTTGACTCTTTTTACTGCATTTTGCAGCATAGGACTCATTGGAGCTTTTTGGTGCCATTTTGCATGTACCGCGCCCATTGAGGGTATATAAGACATGCACTGTCACACACTTTATTTTGACAAAGGTTTGCAAACGGACCGAAAAATTGATGCTTGTGCAATACATTTTATAATATTTGGAGACCAATGGAGTGCTTCTTTTTCTATTTTTAATATACACACAAGAACATTTCGGAAACCAGCCTTCTTGGAGGCCCATGAGCAACCACCACCCAAATTGGCTTAGGAGCATTCCCTATGGACAGTTCCAAATGATCCGGATTGTTGAAGATTGGAGGATTTTGATATCTGTCCACTGAACTAGAAAAGAGATTCATTGAAAATACCTTCCTGACTCACAGTGTGTCCACACATGTGTGTGTATCCATATACATTCTTATGCATGTATTTATATGTATTTTCGATATATTTTCATATTTATATCACAATATCTTGCAAACGTCTCTCTATACTGTAGTTGTACCAGTTGGTTTTATACATAATTCATATTAGGAGTGTGCACTTTTGTAGGTGCACCGCTCGCCAGATAATATTTAATTGACATTCATACTGTATGTATATGCAGGAAATACCCATATCCACTGTACTCTTTTCAACTCACCTTCCACTATGCTCTCTCCTATCCCAGTTGTAGACTTTAGGTTAATACAGAAATATATATAGATGGCTCAGTGAGTAAAGATACTGACTGGCACTGAGTTTGAAGCAGGGGAACCTGGTTCAATTCCCGGTGTTAGCTCCAAAAACATAGATTGTAAACCACACAGGGCAAGGACTGTGTCACCACAATGTCTCTGTAAAGCGCTATGTAAAACTAGCAGTGCTATACAAGAACAAACAATTATTAATGATTATTTATTGTACTTTCCCCAATATGAATTTGTGTTTGCCCATTGGAATAGGTTGTCCCATTTACATTTAATCCTGGGAACCATTAATAATCAATATTTTGATGTTCTAGAGGTATTGTACTCACTAGGTATGCTATAGGTTCCTTCTGGACAGGATGTATTTGTGACGGTGCTCGTCTCAAATCAGGAGGCGGACCCACAGGGCTGAGGTAGGAATGCAAATAAACCGACCACAACCACAGGACAGAGTCCTGTAAGAGTATCCGTAGTCGGTATGAAAGCAGGGATCAGGGCTGGTGGCAGAGGTGCAAAGTCAAGGACGAGGTCAGGGCAGGCAGAAGGCAGCGATGTCGGGGTCACGGTCCGGGGTCAGCAACAGGAATTCAAAACAGGCAAGAGGGTAAAGCGTAACTGCAAAGACCGACAGGAGCTGCAAACACACAGAACTTTGCTCAGCGACTCCCTATGGTAACTGCAGCCTTATAAAGCAGGCTGCCAGTACCCAAAATGGCCACAGAGAGCAGAAAGAGCAGGAGAGACAGAAAACCTGGACCGTAGTGAAAACCCGGCACGAATCAAGCAGAATCCTTACAGTATTATGTCGTAGGTATTCACACTTTAACATAGTTTTCCCCCCTGTTTTCAACAGGGATGCATTGCATGCTCCAATGTTATTGGTTTAATGTCTGCTATTCCTCAGTATGCTTACTAGTTTTGTCTGCACTCATTTCAGATACCTGAGTAAGACATCGCGCCGGAGGATCCCCCCCCTTCTCTACCTTTCTGCACTCATTTCAAGCATGTGATATATTACTTCATCCTGAATAGTGTTTTCTAACATGCCTAACGGTCCCCCCCTGTAATATCCCTAGGGGGTCCCTCCCCTGCTCACATATGTACTTGATCCAAACAAATTTAACTTTCAACATTTTTCATTAAATATTTCAAATGTCCCGATATTTTTAGCTTGTCCCTGTTTAATAGAAGAATGGGGGGAAAGCGATAATAGGGGGAAATGTGCATGTGTGAGAGAGGGAGGGAGAGAGAGAAGGAGGAGTTGAGAGAGGGAGGAGAGTTTGTGTTATGTTAGGAAATTGAAATAAATCAATAATACAGCATTGTGGCAGGATGACCGTGGTTAGTGAGGAGACAACACAATTCTTCCAGTGAAATAATATGCTGGTGGATTTATTTGTCCAAAAATATAACAAAACCAATGGGTGCTCTGTCCCTTTAAGTAAAACAAAATATAAACAAAAGCATACCCCCATTAGGGAAGCTAACTAACCTAGGTTAAGTCTATCTACCTGGCTGGTTAGCTAAGCTAGACCAGACCAACAGTATTTGGTAATAGCACTTGGCTCCTTACCTGGGAGCTTTATTCCATTGGTAGAGCATAAGTCTGTGGAGTGTGTGTGTCTGTGTCTGTGTCTGTGTCTGTGTCTGTGTCTGTCTGTCTGTCTGTCTGTCTGTCTCTGTCTGTCTGTCTGTCCGTCCTCTCTCAGTGTCTGAGAGAGACTGCTGCCCCAGAGGCATTTCCTCTTTCTCTTTTTAAAGGCAGGTGAGCTTACAAATTAGGATCACCTGTGGACTGCTTAATCAGCTGGGTTAAATCCTCGTATACTGGAAAGCAGGCATTCTGCCACCTCCTTCTAATGTATATAGAGTCTATGACTCTGTCACAGCATAAATGGGATCACTATTAGACAAATACCATTATAATATTTATTTTTAAGTAATGTAATTTGTTTTACAAATAACCTTTTAATGCGTCCCGGTTTCTACTTTTGAAAATCCGGTCACCCTAGTTATGGGGGTTAAAAAAACTTGCAAAAATAACAAAGTGAAACTGTTTCTCCAAACACTGGGATATGTTATTAGCAAAGTCGTTTATTGAAATATCTGTGTGCTGGTTAATTCTTAATTACTTTTCAAAAAATATATTTTCTTGTGTTTATTAAAGAGCTTATGTACTTATCTATTGAAAACTTTTATACCTTTTACAATAGAGGCATCTTTTCGCTACAGGTATTTTAAATTAATTGAATTAATCATAGGCTTTCAAGTCTCAAGCGATCTTGGTTAACTTTCCTGGGTTTAATTAAAACATCTGTGCACTTTTAATTTATCGATTTCTCCAACTCATATGTCATGTTTTTAACACACCTCAGCATGCACTGCATCATTTTTAACCCAATTTCCACTTAACTGAAGCAATTAAATTCACCCCGGATTAATTAAAGCAACCATACTTTAGTGCTTAAGTCAGCGTGTATGTCTTTCCCCTCATGGTTTCTGAATGTCAGAGATTTGACACACCTGATGAGTTTTTTGTCCTTCTGAAATTCTTGGATGCATCTTACTGGCATTAGAATAGTAAGCTATACAAGTGTGAGGCTTGGGCCTGCAAATACACAGATGTACAGCTTAGCTCAATTTTGAGGAAGAAAACAGGTTTGTTTCTCTTTGTGGGTTCGTTTATAGGTTTTACTATTTACAGTAGCTACTGTATCAATCCCATTCTCAATTAAGTATACACACACATATAAAGATGTAGTAAGACTTACTGCCCTCACGCCGCAGTCGAAGAAGCAAAAGCCTGCGGCATCAAAGACAGGGTCTGCGGTATTGAAGATGTCTGCAGCGATCACACTGTAGGGGACCATGCTTCAAGATGGGCCCCCCAACAGCTTTAACCCTCCGGCGTGGCGACTACAGACCGCGGGGAAGCAGTGGCACCAGAGACATTAAGTTATTGCTACATCTATATACAATAACTCATATTAACACATTACATTAACACATTAACTTATATCTATGTGTAAAATATATATAAAAATCAAAGATGGCTGGAGGGATGGGAACATGATTTGCAAACTGAAATCTCGAATGAGGAATGGGGGGATATTTGGGAAGGAGTGACCAAGACATCTATTTGCACTAGAACAATGGAAAATGCATATAAGATCCTATTTAGATGGTACATGACCCCACAAAGACTAAGCAAAATCTATCCCGGGTATCCAGATCTTTGTTGGAGGGGCTGTGGAGGTGTGGGAGATATGATCCATATTTGGTGGACATGTCCACAAATAGCAAAGCTATGGTCCAGGATAAAAGATTGGCTTGAGGAGATGGAGGTCAGGATAGTACTGGATCCTTTGGCGTTTCTCTTGGCCAGACCAATCAAATCACTGAACCACCACCAACGCAAACTTGGTGCCCCTATCAAATCATCCGTACATGAAAAAACGAGGCACGAAAATGGGGTCCCACAAGTCCACAACACACGGATCTAAGTTGGAATATAGTCCGGTTCCCACTGCTGGATCTTAAAGCTGTGGACATGGCTGGAGTCCGCGTCCTCGTGCAAACAGAGGGATGGTAGTAGCTTCCGAGCGTACGTCGTCATGCCTCCTCGTAGTTACGTGATGACTTCACCTCTACGTGTTTCGCGTCATATGACGCTTCTTCAGGGGATTCGTCTTACTGATCCTATGGCCGGTTTAAATAGCAAAATGGATAATTCCCCCAGCCAATAGGGATCTTAGATAGTTGCAGGAAAGCTTTACAATTAGTGTAGCAATGGGTATTGTCCCATACAAAAGCGACTAAAACATACATGCCATAACAATGAAACATACAAAAACCCTACTCGCAGTGAGTAAAACTAGGACCCACTAATAACACACACATATAGGCATGTATATAAACACACATAAATGCAAAACATATACACATAAGCACATACATATTGACATATGCATGACAACACAAAAAAGTTAAAATAAACTATAAATACATAGGATACTTAGCTAAAGAACAAACTTAGTGCAATATTGATGGTATAATAAACCTCGGTTTTTCATGTGCGGATGATTGGATCTACATGATCCCATTTTATTATGTAAGTGTCATTTAGTCCTTTTTATAAATATTTTAATGAATTATGGCTTATTGTGTTTTTCGCTTTTTTTTTTTTTAACTTCAAATTTTTATTGGAGAAACAGATTCGTACACTGTATCACAGCCCATTGCATACAATCTCCAATCTTTTTGCTCTGACAAACGTGTCAACTACACATATACTAGTTACTACCACGTACAGTACCAAGACAGACCAGACGAACCAGACAACGGACGGGGGGGGGAGGGACGGAGAGGGGGGGGAAGGGAGGTGGGGTGAACAGAGTGACTCCAGATCGCCATGATCACTTGTGCTCAAGGAACCTCCAACCGTTCTGCAGCCTTGCAGTCTTTGCTTCCTCCTCGGCTCGCTCGAGACATTCTTTGTAGCTGGGGGGCTGTCTTTAGTTGGGGCTGTCGGCTACCTGTACATTTCTAAGTGTTGTCAGGTCCCTGACCCCCCAAAGGAGAACGCATCTAGAGCTATCAAAGAAAGATTGCCGTGGCATCTACCCCTGGGGTATCTGTCTGTGCCAACCACGGCGCCCAGACTTTTAGGAAATTTGTGCCGGTGTCATTAACTAGACTTGTTAACTGTTCCATCTGACAAACGTGCCAAATTCTGTTTCTGATCTTGGGGATAATTGGAACTTCTGGTTGCTTCCATAATGCTGCGATCTCGCATCTTGTGGCGGTTGCAAAATGCGCAATCAATTTATGCGTCGCATTTGACAGACCCTGGATCCGCCTGCCCAAGAGGAACACCCACAGGTCCAGGGGGATCTCCCAACCGAGAATCCGCTGTAACCAGTCTCAAACCTGTTCCCAAATCGGGACCACCTTTGGGCAAGACCACAGCATGTGTCGCAAATCTGCCACCTCCCCACATTGCTTTGGGCAAAGCGGAGAGTAGCCCCTAACAAATTTAGCCAATCGAGCTGGGGTGTAGTACCACCACATGAGGACTTTATATGCGTTCTCCTTTAGTGTGGTGCAGATTGAGCTTTTCGCTGCTGCTTGGATAATCCTATCCCAGTCTTCGTCTTCTAACGTTTCCCCTAGGTCTGTCTCCCACTGTCTGATGTAACTCAGTCTGTTCTCACTAGCCGATTCTGGACAGATCACTTCCCTGTACATTCGAGATGTGAGTCCCCTCGTGTCCGTACCTCTGGAACACAGCTGCTCAAAATTTGTTCTCGCTGGCCTGATCGGTGTTTTGTTATAGAAGTCTCTGATCTGGAGGTATCTAAAGAATTCTTTATTTGGGATAGGCTTTGAGGCCCTAATTTGCTCAAAACTTTGTATATATTTCCTACCCTCCAGATCTTTGAGGCGGGTAATCCCCGACTGTGTCCAAATTAATAGGTTATAACTATTCATCCCTGGAGCGAAATCTGGGTTACCTGTGATTGGCGTCATGAGTGATGCTTTAGTGGTCAAGTTACAGCTAAATTTAGTGGCCTCCCAAAGTCGTAGTGAGTTGGCAATGGTCTGGAGTGGTATTCCTATCTTGCTTACCCCGTTTTTGGGTAGCCAGATCAGGTTTTGGATTTCAATCGGTGCACAACATGTTTTCTCCAGCTCCACCCATGTCCGTAAGCTTGGGTCCGTGTGCCACTGGAGAATTTGAGCCAATTGGGCCGCTTTATAGTAAGCTAACAAACAAGGTACCGCTAATCCTCCTCGTACCGAGGGTCTTTTTAGAATTCCCCTTGCAATTCTTGGTTTTTTCTTATTCCAAATAAATTTCATGATTAGTGACTGTAGGGAGAGGATGTCTGAATATATTATAGGGATAGGCAATGGAGCATCTGAGCTGGGAAGGAGGCCCCTTCTAGAATGCCATTAAATAGTTTTAGCATATGTGGGGCTAACGTTTTGGCGTACTTCTTGTAATATAAATTAGAGAAGCCATCTGGTCCCGGCGCTTTGGCCGGTTTTAATGTTTGATGACTTCCGATAGCTCTTCAAGTGTGAAGTCAGCTTGGAGCGCTTCTCTCTCGGCCCTTCCCAAGGAAGGTAATTTTGCATCTTTCAGGAAGGAGTTCAATAAATCCCCCGTTTTAGTGTTATGGATGACCTTATCTCCATTATAGAGTCTTTCGTAGTAAATTTAAAATTCCTCCACTATTTTCCCACTATGGAGGTGAGGTCGCCCTTTTGATTCCGAATAGCGTGAATGTGGTAAATTAGAAGCTTATTTTTTAGCTTATTGGCAAGTAGGGTATCAGGTTTGTTAGCCTTTTCATAAAATTTCCGCCTAGACCATGCCATTTCTTTCTCAGCCTGGGAGGAGAGGATGAGATTGAGCTTTGTTTTGGTGTCTAATAGCTGTTTCAGCGTGTGGTTCTGTTTGTTTGTTTTATGCAGAATAGAGAGCTCCGCTAGTTGTACTTCTAGGTCCTTAATCTTTTTTTCACGCTCCCTTTTACGTTTGGCGGCCAAATTCATTAATATACCCCTGAGGGTTGCCTTATAGGCCTCCCACAGAGTGGAGTGCGACGCCACACTCCCCTCATTCTCCTCGAAATATTCCTTGATTTTACCCTCTATCTCTTTCTCCAGGTCTGGTATTTTCAAGAGGATCTCATTTAGCCTCCAGTTTGCTCTAGGTCTGTCTAGCGAAACAAGTGTTTACCGCAGCTCTATTGATACATGGTCGGACCATGAAATATCATGGATCTCTGAATGAGAGACCCCGGGACCAATCTATTAGTTACTAGGAAGTAATCTATCCTGCTGTAACTGTTATGGGGATGAGAGAAAAACGTGTATTCTCTTACTCCTTGATGTTCTTCTCGCCATATGTCGAGAAGCTGACAGTCTTTTAGTCCCTTTGTTATTGTTAGCACGTCCTGTCTATGGGTTTTGTTAGTAGGCGTACATCTGTCTAGGACTGGATTTAGGGCTCTGTTCAGGTCTTCGGCCACTATGGTATTTCCTTTCGCTACCTTACGGAGCTTGTCAAAGAATAATTGGAAGAAGTCAGTCGCATTATCATTAGGTGCGTATATTGCTGCAAGGGTTATAGGGTTCTTGCGTATGGATCCTGTCACTATGAGGTATCTGCCTTCCTTGTCACTATATGTTTTATCCTTAATGAACGGTATACGGTTATGTAGCAAGATGGCTACTTCTCTTTTTTTAACCATTGCAGAGGAAAGAAAATGTACCCTGAAGTCTTTGTCAAAGTATTTGGGACAGTTCGTTTTAGAAAAGTGTGTCTCTTGTAGAAATAAAATTTCTGCCCCTTTGCGTTTGTAGTCTCTGAATGCGACCCTTCTTTTTGCCGGGCTATTGAAACCCTTAACATTATGGGATATAAACACAATTTCCTTACTCATTGGGAGCGGTATATCGGACAATCTGCATCACACTGCTCGCATCTTGAAGAGCAATTGTACGTCTGGAGTCACGGCGCTCTCTTACTTCCCAGGTCTCTCTGCACTCGCCTGTAGGGACAAAGGGGGGGGGGGACACACAAGGGGGGAAACTGGGGTATACATAGACACAACACAACATTTAACAACTTTCACCAGTACTCAACGTCCTCTCGACACCCTCCTCACGTCGAGCCCACCGCCTTTGGGTCCTCGTTCCCTGCACAAGCTGTCCAGTCTTGTGTTGGGGTGTGTTACTCCTCCTCCAAAAGTTCTGACCCAAAGGGCTTCGCTAGGGCCATGAAGACCTCCACTCTTCATCCCCAGCGCGATGCCCATGCCGACTTCTGAGCAGGTCTCCCTCCCCTACTCCCGCCCCGCTCTTGAACTAACCTTATAAAAAGGATAAAACCAACTGATCTAACTGAGGATAACCTAACTCCCATTTCTTCAGGGATCCCTTACGATGTTGTTCCCACTGTATTCCACTGTGCTGTCTTCCGATTACTCCCTTCAGCCCTCTCCTGCTACTGGGGTATTAACTGTCACCTATACTGATTTAAGTGTCCCCCTCCATCCAGGCTTGTAGGCATGTCTGTCCGCTTCCTGACTGTTGCCCTCCTCCTCCTCCCGTCTACTCCATCTGGCCTCCCTTACCGTCCTGCTCTCAACCTATCACCTTCCTGAATTTCTCCACTTATGGTTCCACCTGCTTTACCTTCTAAACCTCTCTTTGCTTCTGCCCTCCTCGCCTTCTGAAGGTGGTGCATCCCTTCCCTCAGCTCTACCATCTCCTAACCCTATCACCTCTCCATCAAATTCCCTGTCGCTCTCAACCTGTGGGACCTCCTCTAGCCCTCTCCTTACTACCTCATTCTACATCCCCCGACCATCAACGTTCTATCAGTAACTTGCTCAACCATCCATATCACTTCCCTGGCCTCCATGTACTACCTTTCTGATACTTCTTTCCTCTATGACCACCTACCCGTGCCTCTCTACCTTTGCCTTCCCTTTCCCTCATCACACTCTCTTCTCCACCCGGTCTCTAACCCTCTTTGCTCACCTACTTACACTTCCCCACTCACTTCCTTATCTCCTTCTACTCTTACCCCCCCTCCCTACCCCATACCTTACTCCTCATCCACCCCCCCTTCTCCTCTTCCTTTCAATTCCTTACCTCGGCTCCCCCGATCCACATAACCTGGAATCCAACTTTCAATGTCCTATAATCCTAACTTCCCCCTACCTTTCGCCCTTACCTGTTCCCAGTTATCTTATTTTGGGGATTCTCCTTAAGTGACTATCCTACCATCTAATTCCTAACTTGTCCCCTTATGTTTAAACTGCTAAGCCTTCTCGTGCTGCCGGGACTTATTGTGGCATCTCCGTAGCCCTTTTCCAGACTTTCGCCGCTACCGCCGGCTGTCTTTCTTGTTGCCAGCTAGCGTCCGAGGCTTCGATCAAACAGGCGCGCCACCGCCGCCTCTTGGGTCCTTCTGGATTGTCCTTCTTAACGGTTGACGTCATCATTCTGCGTCTTCTGCGTAACCACTGCTTGCCCCCTCCAAGATGGCGCCTGAGCTGTCGAGTTCACCTCCGCTTGGTGACGTCCTTCCGAGATGCCGCCATTTTGGATCCTGTGTTTCGCCTGAGCGGAGGTGTGTGCGCCCTCTCCCGCTTCCCGCCCTCGCCTACCTTCTGGCTCCTGCGTTCCAGCTTGGTCTCCTGCTACCTCGTGTATCTGCAGCGCCATCTTGAGCAATGGATACCATCCCTTGGGCACAGGACGAAGAGGGAACCTTGCTCACCAGTCGTGTTCCGTGATTTCTTCCCCAATGTCCAAAGCAGGTAAGCATCAGCATTATATTCACAGCTTACAGTGTCTCTCCGGTCGTGAGGGTGTAGCCACGTGGGACCCCTTCTTCATGCGAACATTGGGATTAGGTTGAACCTTGCTAGCAGCGTAACCGAACTGCTGCGTAACTTTAAACTGGGGATGCGTCCCTTAGACCCTCTCTTTTTGTGTTCTGGGGGATCTAGGGCTTTGTGACCAAATGGGATCTGGGGGTGAGTTCTCAGGCCCTGCCTCAGCAGGGGCCTCTCCCAGGCCGAGCTTGTGTAGGAAGGCGGGTCCTTCCTCTATTTCTCTCACCGTGAGAGCTTTGCCTCCGCGGGCGACAGAAGGCCGAAGGGAAAGGTCCACCTATACCTGACCCGCTTCTCCCTCAGTACCTTGGTGATAGGCATCAGGTTTCTCCTGCGGGCGAGCGTTACTGGGGACAGGTCCTGAAAGATTGTCAGCTTTGATCCCTCAAGCTCCACAACCGTTAGGGGTCTAGTTTTTTGCAGGACTGCTTCTTTCGTCCGGTAATAGTGCATACAAAGCACAATGTTCCTAGGTTGATCATTTTGGAGCGGTTTAGCCCGTAGGGCCCTGTGACATCTGTCCATAACTAGGCATTCCTTTGGGGTGTCAGGGAGCAGTGTTTCCAGCCACCTTGAGATGTAGTCTTCACATTCCAGCACACTCTCCGGGATCCCTCTGATCCTAAGGTTATTCCGTCGATCCTTATTCTCGGAATCTTCCTGACGCTCCCTGATCTCGTTGATTTGGTCTTGAAGGTCTCCAGATTTTTTGTCCTGCCTCCTGATTGCCCTGATAGATTGATCCACTTTAGTTTCTAGGACGCCTGTTCTTTCCCCCAAACCGGTCACCTCTTTCTTTAACGCTCTGATCTCTGCCTGCAGTAGTGACTTGACTTCAGTGTATAGCCTCGTGAAGTCGCATTGCCTGACCGGCATTAGTGCTTGGCTATCCAGATCCTCTCATCCCCATCGGGCTCTGTTCCGATCCAGCATTTGAAGCGGGCGCCATTTCTGAGCCTGCACCGCTCGGCCGAGCTCTACCGAAATACTCCGGTAACCCCTTCTTTATGGTTGTTTTCGTGCCTTTCTTTGACATCCTGGTTGTTGGGGGATATTCTGGTGAAGTTTGGGTACGCTTTAGCTGCTAATAGTGTGGTTTTGATTTCGTTTTATTTAAAGCGGGGCAGGGAGCATGTGGTTTAGACGACCATACTCCTTGCCGTCGTGCATGCGCCTCTCGTGTTTTTTTCTTTTGACTTCCTGACCCTACATGTCAAAGAGAGGATTCCTGTCTCTATAGTTGTCTGAGTTGAAAGATGATGGCGAGACAACCTTCCCATCCCCCTCCCCCAGTTTATGTCTTCCCCCTGATATATCAAAACAAGTTTTTGGCAGAGTGGTTGTGCCTCATCCCTCTTCCCCCATGATGGGGCTTCCCCGGCCGCAAAGGGGGTGTGCGGGGGAAGGGGGTGGACTATATATCTAATCCCCTCCCAATGTTTGTGTATTTGTGTACGTTGTATTATTCAAGTATATTATGTTAGTCTTCGTTTCCATATCAGCAATTCACCATGTAATTTTCTTACATTTCTATGGTTGGATGCCTGTGATTGTGGGGACAGCCTCAGGCCCAATCACCTAAAATACCCACCGGCTCCTCATCTCCCTCTACATGCTGCTTCCATTTTTTTCCTTCGTTTTTTTCATGAAAAAGAGGAGGGGTGGGTGGTAAATCTGTCATTTTACTGCTAGCAATTGAGGCTTAAAATCTTTAACCCTCTAACTGAACAGCAAAAATGCCTTAAGTGAACTTAGCTTATTTGCAAACGGCCGGCGGCTGAGTGTCCAGCGATGGAGCGGCTGCAATGAAGGGTCCCTTGGCAGCATCGGCCAAATGTCCGATTCAGGAAAGTCTGGGGTGGAATTGGGGTTGGATAATAATCACCCCCCCCGTCATTCACAGGCATTCAGCCTTCCAATTCTTGTGTGTGTACATACATTAAGTAACGATTATTAGCAATTGGTATGGATTTATTGAGTTAGGACCCTTGACTTTGCTCACCTAATGTACAACATGTAGGGCAAATGGTGGGAGGCTGAAAAGTTGTTACATTCTCCGATCAATGGTCCTCTATTTCACAATATTTTCAACCTCCTATCAACATTCATTCAAACCGGCTGTGAACTTAGCCATATTAGCAACAATCCATTTGGCATTCTGTAGATTCCTAAGACCAGGAGAGTTTACCATCTCAACCAATAGCAACTGAATGTGCTGCCGCCGACTCAAACTTAACTTGTCAAAAACAGAGCTCCTTATATTTCCTCCTAGGCCTTGCTATTTCCACTTGCCCCTTCTCCATTACTATTGGCAGTACCATCATACACATCATATCACAAGCACGCTGCATGGGTGTCACATATGTCTCCTCTCTCACATTCTCCTCTCACATTCAATAGAAGAAAAAAATGTGTGATGCTCTCAAGACAATTGTGTAGTTTGAAAATTTTTTTTATAATAAATTGGAAGACAACCTGTTGATATGTACAGTATATGTCCTATTGGATCAGGTAAACAGCTATCCCACAAGGCAATGAGGTAAGGATAGTTACCAGTTGATGATCCCTGGATATTGATTGAGGCAAAGCTGGAACGGACTCACTTGGGAAAGCAGATTCCACGATGAAAAGAAAGTCCTTGTAGATATCCAGCACCTCCAGGTTGAATGTGCCTCCGTTGTAGAAATCTTCACAGACAGGGAGAGGGAATTCATTCATACTGTTACTAAAACCTGTTGATTTGTCCTCACAGCTGAAATGCTAACTCATGCCCTCATTTTCTCCCATCTTGACTATTGTAATCTTCTATTGTCTGGCCTTACTGCCTCTTATCTTCACCCCCCTACAGAATATACTAAAGCTGCTGGTAGAATCACTTCACTCTCTCCTAAAACTCTATCTGCTTCTGTCCTTCTGAAATATCTTCCTGGCTTCCCATTAAATTACAGTACCTACACAATTCTCATTCTCAGTTAACATACTACACACCTCTTTTACTTTTTATATTGTATCTCAGCCGTATTTTCTCACTATATCCCTGCTCACCTCTTACATTCTGCTCAATAATGTAATCTGTCTTGCCTTTTTTTATTTAAAGCCCTCTTCTGTCTAAAACCTCTCTCACTTACTGATATGCCCTTCTTCTCAATATCAACCAAGTACCTTCTCTCTCCGTGTTAAAGCCTGATCTCAAAATTTGCCTCTTTTACAAAGCATTTCCTTGCATATGCTCTTGCCATAATCCCCTGTATACCCACTTACCATAACACCCTGGGCCTTAGTGAGCTACTGCAGCTAATAGTGCTTCTTATTTCTGATCACAAATGTGGCACAGGGGCTTTACTTTGGTTCTATGCTAAAGTTTTTCTATCTTGTACAAATTCCGTGTTTTATTTTGTATTGCTGGTAATTGAATCCAACCATTGCGTGTTGGGATTGACAGATAAACCCAGGTCAGTGGTAAAGGATGATTCATTCAAGCTCTTAATGTTTTCTCTTCCCTAAAGAATAAAAAATATACACAACCCAGAATGCTTTAAAAAGAAGGGAAAATTAGTCAGATTGAATCAGTACACCCCACCAATGTGGAATTGGTGAGTAGTGCAACTGTGTGCAATTGAAGTAGTGCTATAAATGTTGTTTAGAAGAACTCAAGAGACGGTAGTCTTGTTTGTTTATCAAGTGGACTCCAAAACTCTCATGCCAGTCTCTTTGTACTCTTCCCATTCTTTTTTTTAGCAATCTCAATAGGGATCTTTATTACTTGATCTATACACACATAGTTCTTATATTACTCTCCTTGTGAATCCCATTGAACAATATTTACAAACAACTAATTGCTCATTTCTGGTGGGTTCTCCCAATTTGCTGTCATTGTCTTGCCCATTCTAATAGGAAGAATGCAGTCTTGCAGGATATATCTGATTTGGACAACCACATCCTGTAATTATTGATAGAATAGTCTATGGAAAACAGGAACCTCTTGCCACATCAAATAACTGACAGCTGTTATTCAAAATACTTTACACTGGCTTCAAAACTGAAAAACAATTGTCTTTGATAAATTTGGTTCCGTTTGGTTTGATTATTACCACTGTTGCCACAGATTTGAGGCCACAAAACTTCAATAACGAAACATCCACAGGGGACAAGCATACAAATCCCAGGAATAAGTATTATTACAGGAAATACAAAAATAATATAAACTATCAATGCAGCAATTGAAGACTCATTCATATACCTTTGTCCGCTGCCACCGATGTTATATCACCCTGAGAGCCCAGGCTCTGGAGATCACGATCGAGAAGTAAAGTAGATTGCGCAGGCAATCAAGGTGCCTCAAGAGATCCAGTTGGAAACTCTGACCTACTGTAATGTACTCTGTGTTTGATAATAATAATACCTTTATTTCATATAATGCTGTTCTCCCAATGGGACTTAACGAGCTTCGCAATGACAGTATAGTCCGTGATACAAAGTTTTTTTTTTGCAGGCACAGTCCTTGCCAAGTAGGGCTTAAAATCTATATTTTTGGTGTCTGAGGCACAGGGAGATAATAAGACTTGCCCAAGGTCATAAAGAGCTGGCAGCGGGAATTAAATCAGGTTCCCCTGATTCAAACTCTGTGTCGTTCTTTACATAGTCAGTGTTTTGACTCACTGAACCACTCCTCCCTAATAATGTAGGACTATAGTGCACATATCTATTGCATCAACACTTTGGTTCTTAGTTCATTACTGTAATGATGGTTTGTTCTGAAACATTGTGTATATGAAAAGTATCAAGATGCTTCTTATAAAATTGTACATTTGCTCACTATCTATTTGGAAACATAATGTTCACATAATAAACTACAATATTGTTAGTTTTACATTGACTTATTGAGATACTTTGCACCCTGTAACAATACTGTATTTTCAGCAGAAAAGTTCATGATTTGGGACCCTTTGTCCCAGCTAAATTTAACTATTTTACAGCACATGTTCTAACCTGATCTTTTTTGACCTTACATCAACTTCATATAATGTCGAAAGCAAAAAAAAACTGAAAACATAGGACAATCTGATAAATATCCTTTTCTTGACTCCAGGCAATGTACATACTGTTGTATATACAACAATAAATTCTCTTTATATAAAATGAGACATATTACTCTACTAGGAAAGGGCTGCTAAATTACCCTTGGAACATTTGTTGTGTTAAACAAATATAAACCTCTTGTAAAAGTGCCTGCTGCGGTATTTTATCAAATAAAGAAATGGTGGCAATTTGAGCCTCTGCAGAGAAAGAAAATATATTCTTGTCCAATTGAGAGCTAAAACTGACAATCATAAACCTAAGAACTGGAAAGCAAGGTATATTAATCAGTTTCTCACAGAAATTGTTGGAAACATCATAATCAGTGACAGAATTGCTCAGATTCAGTCATTGGGGGCGATTCACTAAGCAGTGAAAACTGCTTTTAAGTATGATAAATGGCTCTTAAGACCGATACTGCCTGCTGCACGATTCACTAAGCAGTGATAACAGTGCTTTATCGGCCGTAAGAGAAATTTTTTAAGCCCCCAAAAAACGTGAAAAGAAATGCTTCAGATCATGCAAAAAACAGCAAACGCAACGTTTTTTGCCAGTCAGCACGATTCACTAAGCAGTGATAAGTGAATAGTACTTTAAAAGCATGACAGATTTTTTCACCAGCTACAGGCTGGCGCAAAAGAAATAGAGCCATTAATAAAATCATTGTTTAAGTTTTTCCACCACACAATTAATACAACAGGCCGGCAGGTGTCCCTGGGTGATCCCCGCGGGAGTCCGGGGCCCTCGGGTGATCCCCGCGGTAGTCTGGGCCCTCGGGTGATCCCCGAGGTAGTCCGGGGCCCTCAGGTGATGTACATATAAATGTATGTTATTTTACATATACAGGTTTTTTTTTAATTTTATTTTTATTGTGATTGCATTTTTTTCCACACATTCATTGCAAATGTATTTATGTATGGGCCTTTAGGGCTATAAATACATATAGTAAGAATCAATGGTTGTTTTGGCAAATGCCTGCTTGTATGTATTTTAAATGTATATTGGTTCTCTGTTTTTAAATTTGTATGCGATTTATATTGCATATTGATGTAGTGTTCTGGAATTTGTGGTGGTGTTTTAAATTGTTTATTTCTGGGTTTTGATTGGTGTTTGCTTTTTAATGCTGGATTATTTTTTGACTTTTGATTTTGAATGATGCAGTTTATTTAGATATTTATTTTATTTATTCATGGTTTTGTTTTGGTATTTTAATTGTTCATTCTTTATTTTGGATTTGATTAATTGATTGGTGATAATTTTGTTCTGTTTACTTCTTTATTTGTTTTTATTTTGAGATTGTTTTGAATGCATTTAGATCTTGTTTGTGATTTTTTTTTAGGTTGCCCATTGCCTGGCATTGTGTTAAATCATGCCCATATTATATGGTGCACGATGTACCCACTGAGCCATTCAATTGTTTGATTGGCATTAGTAATGTGTTCATTTTGCAATGTAATGTAATGTTGTTTTATTTGGGCCTGTTTTTTTATTCCTTCACCATTTCTTGCTATAGTGGTAAATCATGCCCATATTATATGAGCATGATGTACCCACTGTACCAATGAATGGGTGAAGGTTGGGTTTAGTTGCCTAGGGTGGTTAGGCCTCCTTGTTGGGTAATGGGAGAGGGTGGGTTAACCCCTTAACTACTATAGCGGTTACTAACCGCTCAGGTGATTAAGGGGTTAGGGGACATTGGATTGTATTTTTTTTATTGTTCTGTATTGTTTGTGGCAACGGAGGACATGGAACGGTGATGAGAATGAGGACGGCCTTCATCGTGGCCACCTGGCAGGGGTGAGTGCAAGTTTTATTTTATTTCTGTAGCTGAATGTTTTATTTTAAATGGGCAAGTGCACTATTATCCATATCTGGATAATAGTAATTTTGGCTATTACTGTACTGTATCTGTTATGGGGAAGGGGGTGTATTTTTGTTCCCGCGTCTGGCTTCATTTTTTATTGTGGGATTACAAATTTACCAATCGGGCGCAAAAGCTCACTGCTTGGTGAAACGCCCCCATCGTTCTTTCAGTTGAGTACTTCTTCAAACACTAGAGATTTCCAGTTCACCTCTGTGTGGGTGGCCGTAAAGTGACATGCTGTACTTCACCCAACAATATAGTACAAACAGATCATTTATGCAAAATGATTAGGTATGAGTATTGCAGTACAACTTAACACCTGCTAGCAAACTTCACATTTTCATAGCGTTTTGATCCAGTTCGTTTAACTGTATACATCCTGTGATTTGTAGTCCCACTTTTCTAGGTAAGGAGAATAAATTATATACATCGAGCAGGCGTAACTTTATTCCCTTTGTACATTGTAGGAGGATATGCTGTCATATTCTGCATCAAAACTGTCCTTGAATTCTATGGAAACCTTGGGATATTCTGCATTGTAACGGATATGTTGTGTTATCTGTGAGAGCAAAGTCACACACCATACAGTATCTCTATATGAGTTCAATTTGGTAAATGTAAGCACAAATTGCTAAACATTAAACAAAATATTAAATATTGTGGTAAATTAATGTATTACATACAATCATTTTTGTTGCAACTCCAGTACATATTTTTCAGTGGGGTTGCGTCATTCAGCAAGTGTATATTTAAAACCAGCAGAACCATGTGAATAGAATATAAGTGAAAAAGAGACCTATGTGGTTTCTAAAGCTCTGTACACTATAACTTCATCTATAGAGAACTCTCTTGGTAGACTATTAAAGGGTATTCACAAATCTGATCTAAAATAAGGAAAGCTATCAGACTACACGTAAGTAGATAATCTGTTACTTGTACACGTGTCAAAAGCTACAATTTGATTTAAAAACTAACAGCATAGAAAACATAGGTGTTGATTTGGAATTGTACTGTTCAATAGATTCACATGCAGTTTTAGCTTTGGGTAATAGGGCTTGAAGTCATTCCTGGAGATGTGTTGACTAGGTGTGTTGGTGTAAGGGTTGGGGTGATGTAATGGTGGTAGGTAGATAGGGTTTAACCCCATGTTTGCCAAACCTTACTAGCCTCTTTAGTATGCAAGGGGCATGGAGGTAGTGTGGTGGCAAAATTATATCAAACATTTAGGGGACTTTAGTTGCTAGCTAGTCATGAGTTGCCCATAGCTATGCTTCACACTTGGGCTAGTATTAATCATTGTTATTTTTCTGTTATAGCGCTGACGATGTACATAGCACTCTACATATAATTTTAGCAGGCATGGCTCCCTGTCCCATAGAGTTTAAAATCTATGATTTTGGTGCCTGAGGCATAGGGAGATGAAGTGACTTCCCCAAAGTCCCAAGGAGCTGACAGCGGGATTTTAAGTAGGCATCCTTGCTTCAAACTCAGTGTTGTTGTTGTTGTTTCCAGAGTCCGTGCCTTTACTCTGAGCCACATCCTTCAACCCAATGGATTAATATTCTGAAAATGTGTTACATATAGATATAATATATTTTTATCATCTATTCCAGGTTGTTTAGGTTATCTAAAATATGTGCATTGTGGCCATTATACATGCAAGATAGGCTTATCAGCAGCTTGAGGTAGGTGATAAATATTGGTGTTAACGTTGGACAGTAGCCCGATAGCTACAGATACCAGAATTTAGTGAATAGCCCATCAATACTCATGAATAATAATTCTCCATTTACATGCTTATTTGCATTAACACTACCGCCAAGATACTACTGTGGTAAAATACAAGTTATTACAACTTTACCTCATGCAATATGGCTTGAATAAATAGACCGATTTAAGTGGACAAATACCTCCAATTTTTTAAAAATTTATCTTAATTAATCTAGGCCTAAATTGTTAATTTCCCATCCTTTTTGTACAAACACTAACTAGGCAAAACTCTTCCCTCCCACAAGCCAAAATTCACAACTTCTGATTTCTTCATAAGTTTTCTTACTGCAGTATGTGACGTCTTTCTGTTCAAGACATACAAAATAAAATTAGCACAGCATGATGATGAAAACAGCAGGGGTTTAATAATAATAAAATGGTTCAACAGAATCATTATATATCCGAAAGATAAAGTCATAACCTGCCATTTATGAACACATGGATTTCTCACATATATTTCATGCACCAAATAATCACAGGTAATATGTTTATATGTACATATACATACAGTACGTGCCTATACACTCATATGGGCATTCGCGCACATTGATATCCAATATAAAGTGCCGTTGCGGCAAATGTACAATTTAAACATACACCTAAAGATGTGTGCTGTTCAGTAAGGAAAGGGTAGAAAACAAATTGATTAGCTGAAATAAGATCAGATGGAATTGATATTCTTTTTATCAGGTTGATATTCGAGCTCTGCTTGTAGCTGTATCTATTGTACTGTATAATTCCAAGACAACACCTACGCTATGTGTGCCGTGTTATCTTAGTTTTTGTTTTTAAATGAAATATTAGCTTTAGATACTTGCTTCAGTAACATACTCTCTTCCAGTGATTAGTCTGATAGATTTCCTTTTTTAAATAAGTTTAGTCGAAGGGGAAGGAAAATGCATATACAGATGCAGCCACCAGAATCAGATCATTTGCCTGGGTAAAAACGAAGGCCTGTAATATAGTGCATGCGTGCGTGCGCTACAGTGCACGCGCATCAATTAGAATTGGCTGTGTTAGCCAGACGTTTCTATACTGGGGGCGCACGGCCATGAGCGGTGGCGTGGCAGACCAGGGAAATTACAATAAAATTTTATTTTCGCGCCGCTGCTGTGCCGCGAACCAATCACAGCGTGGCCTAATGCTGTGACATCAGAGTCATGCCCCCCTAACGCACGCGTAACCGATTGCAGCCTACAAACTAAACGTGCATGCCACGTGCACGCGCAATGCCGGTTGTGCCCCGCACGCGCAGCAGCAAGAATTATAAAACAAGCCTAAGGCATCTCACAGTAAATGCCTCAACATTTCTGTGAAATTCCCAATGGCCCATCGGATTAACACAGCCGGGGTCCTTGCAGTTCCATTCAGTTTGAATGGGACTGCAGGGACCCCCCACTGTGTTAATCCAATGTACCATAAGGCCTCGGCCAGGCTCCCTGCTGGCCTGCTGAGGTGCGCTGAGGCTCAGGGAAAGCGGGTGCTGCCACCGGCTACCTGGTGATGTCTCAGAGGCCCTCTTCTGCTAATGTGCCGCCTGAAACGCGGTTACCTGTATCTCCGGTAATGAGCGTAGCGTTCTGTCGCAAGCTGCTAAACAAAGTATCTGACACTGTGCTGGAGGAGATTGAGGCTGAAGGCTAGATCGCGGTATTCCTGCCGGAGTGTCGACACATCATACCCGAGTGGTGAGAACAGCCTTCCGGTGTGAGAGAGAGCTTCGCCAACCGTCCGTGATGACATCAGAGGCGACCCTACCCGAACGAAAGACGTCTGAGGCCCCGGAGGATCTTCGCGAGGTGTTGGTGGTGCCTGCTACCGGCTGGGAGATTCACGAGACTGCATCAGTCCAGCAGAGCGGTGAGGATACATCCGATCCACATGTTCCTGCAATGGCCACAGCCCAGCTGAACGATGAGGGTGCTTCAGCCCAGCTGGTTCCCATCGTTGAGGTTTCCATCTTGGAGGTACCACCACCCTTCCGGTGCAACCGGAAGTCGTCATCGAGACTTCGTTCACCGGGGCGGATACGGAAGTCATGTCCTCCACTCTGGTGAGTAAGGCCGAGGCCAACCGTTTCTTGCAGCAGTGTCGTGACTGAAGCAAATCCAGAGATCGTAAGGCCTCTAAGGACCCTGGCCACCACAAGGTACTTACGGTGATGGTTTGAGGTAGGGGCTAGATACCTGAGACATTGGGACACAGTTCTGACAGTAAGGCCTCACCGAACGTTACCCAGGACACTGATCATTTACCTAGGACAATAGGGTGTGGGAGGGGTTTGACGATGATGTACCAAGGGGTGGGATGTCAGTTTATACTATGTCTTCACGGGATGGATCTGTAAATCTGGCAGTTCCAGACCCCCATCTGCAGTGGGTTCAATGCGTGATGACTGTATTGATATGCCTAGCTCTAGTGTAAAGAAGGTAGTACCATGGTGGGATCCAATGTTTCAAGGATATGTGCCGCACATGAATAGGATTAGGTTTCTATTAATGCACGGCAACACAGTGCACTGGTGGGAAGAGGGAGAATTTACCCCTGAAGAAACAGCAGAGGTCAGGGTGAGTGGGGTGTGTGTTCTGTGCTCTCCCCTTAAGGGGAAGACTGTGTTCTGTGCTGAGCCAGGGACCTGGCTTAAGGCCTTTCCTCAAAACCTCAAAATTGTCTTTAGTCCACGTTATTTTTTTCAGGCACAATGCAACAATTCAGATAACAGGCAGACAAATGAAAGAGAAAAGGACAAATAAAAAATTGTGTAATGCATTTTCTCACAAACACTGTGTGATTCTCCACTGTCTATTCCACTGGTCCTTTTCATCACCCGGTATCTGGGTGATGTTTGAGAATAAAAGCAACAAAAGAAACACATCACGCAGCCTGTCTGTAACTCAATGTGTCTCTTTATAATTATGTTACTATATACTCACTGGAGACAGAGGGGGCAAGGGAATCATGGGAGTACTGAGTCATAGGTGTCAGAGGGGCAAGGGAGTCATGGGAGTACTCTGCCACAGGAGTCAGAGGGGGCAATGGAATCACGAGAGTACTGAGTCACAGGAGTCAGAGGGGGCAAGGGAGTCACAGGGGGCACTGAGTCACAAGAGTCAGAGGGACAGGAAGTCACAGAAAACACACATACACACACACAGAACAGAACAAAATAAACACACCTCTCTACAGCCCATGCTGCTTCCCCCTCCTCTGCTTGGCCACACCCCACAGGCTCCTGACACCTCCTCCTGATTGGCTGCTGCAGGGTAATGCAGCTAACCAGGATAGAAGAAAGTTCCCTGCTCTCTCCCTGTTCTGTAAGATGGGGAAATCCCGCGGCACCCTTTTGATCCTCTCACAGAACCAAAGGGTGCCGCTGAACCCCGGTTTGAAAACACTGCTCAAGAAGACGGAAAATAATTTCCTACTGCAATGCTTCTTTCAATATGAGTGATTAGTCCACAGGAGTACTCCTCTGACATTGGATGAAGGATAATGTAATAATTGGAAACTACTTTAAAATACTAATTAAATTATGTAATGAAAAAATTTAAAAGGGATATATAACTATACCAGGGACAGTCCGTTTAGCCTCCCTGCTGTTCTAAGTCAGTAGACCTCAGTGTGGAAGGCTCCTGTGGGTGGTCTGTCTGGCAAGGAGTGGATCAGCGTCTCTCCTCTCCGTGTGCACCCACGATCCTTGACAGTCTCGCTGTGATGACATCACAGGCACCATCTCATCTCTTAGACCAGATCCACTGCTGCCTAACTGTGTCTCTCAAGTCCACCCTACCCGTTTCACAACACAAATGGGTTACTTCCTCAGATGTGATCCTGAAGTTGGGCTATCAAGCCTTCTTCCATACCATTAAATTTAACCCTTTAAAATACAATTACTCCTAAATGATGACACAACTGCCCAATAATTGGTCTGATAGGTTGAGATAGACACAGAAAGATTAGAATATGACAAAGGACAGATAATTATCGCTACTGGGTGTCCAATCTGAAAGCATGGACTCCCTGCAGCATGACCATGGCAGACATTATCTCGGAGCCACTGCTTTTCGCTTTTCCAACTGCGGCTCCGCAGACAGTAAGTATCCTACATCTGTATGTTGTACAGAGCTATGGAATCCACACAGATCTCCTTCTAATGCAAAAGTAGCTAACTCCAGTCCCCAAGGGCCACCAACAGGTCAGGTTTTAAGGATATCCCTGCTTCGGCACAGATGACTCAATCAGTGGATCAATCATTGACATTGACTGATCCTTGAGGAGTGGAGTTAGCCACCCCTGTTCCCCAGGATCCCTAAAGGATTCCCTGTAATTTTCTGCTCATTTGAAAATGGTATCAAATACAGAAGAATTTACAATGTATCTGATTTCAGACTCACTGTTAGAGGGGTTGCGGTTCCTCAGAATTTCCCTTAGGGTTCAATAACCAAAAAAAAAGTTGGCAACCACTGCACTATAACATCCCACCAAAGGGAGTAACCAGGGGAAATAAAACTGCCAACAAATATATATTAGTAATGCTTATACAGTAGGTGTTAGACTTTTGTTAAAATAACATTTTAAAAATGGCATCAGTCACGTTAACCCCATAAAGATGTCACTGCCATTAGTACACTTCGATCCTAAGCATAACTGCCTCATAAATGCACATTGTTAACCAGGATTGTTTTTACCATATATACCATCATAGTAGTACAGTATGTAGTAATAGACTGATAATACCAAATAGGAGTAACTGTACAATATATACATTGTGTATAGTTTATTACAACGAGAGTAAGTAAATAGAGTTACAGAGGGCAGTGCAGGCATGTTTCAGTTCTGCAGGACTCACAAATTAGTAAATTCAGATGTCTTTCCAGCATTCATTAAGAATCTACCCATATTGGAGAATTTGTATTGATATCTTCAGGTAGAATAAAACCCCCAGTTCTTACATTACCCCTGACTTCTTTAAATCATCCTGCCTGAACTGCTGAGAAGATGACACTTTTGTACATATTTGTCTACTCCTGCAGAAGAACTATTTGAAATGTCTGTAATATATTTGTTACTGGGTCGCACATCTGCAGACAATCTTATGGTATTTGTGGTATTACTGCAGTAAAGTAACTTTTTGTTTGTGTGGTTCTTGGAAGGTTTTTTTTAAAATGAGTTTACATTTCTATGTAAATAACTTTTTCTAAACCTTCTGTGTGTCTCGTAATAAATAGTGGATGTATTATTGTGTGTAGCTTATTTCTGGATGCTTTTCATTCACATAGGTTACATATTGAGCAGATGCTGTAAAGCTATGTAGAGTCATAAAAATCAAACAATTGAATTTTATATTAAACAGATTCAATATATTTTTTGAAGAGGTCACAGAACAATGAGAGTAATCACGATATAGCCTATCTGAAACCACAAGTGTACTGGTTGATTAACTTATATTGCAAATACTGTAAGTACATGTATGTATTTATTTATTTATTTATTTATAACTGCTCCTTCTTTGTTGCAGCTGCCTGCCCAGTCCTGTGTAGTGGCAATGGACAGTACTCCAAAGGAACGTGTATATGCTACAGCGGGTGGAAAGGAGCTGAGTGTGATGTGCCTAGCAGCCAGTGCATTGATCCATCATGTGGAGGTCATGGTTCTTGCATTGAAGGGAACTGTGTATGCTCTGCAGGTTTCAAGGGAGAGAATTGTGAAGAAGGTACATATATTTTCAAGGCTATATGTTCCATAGTGATGGTGGAAAATAACTGAGACTAAACTACAAGGGAACAAAGTTTCTGATGTAAAAGGAACTCTGGTTTATAGAATGGAAAAGGGGAGAAATCCTCAGGCGCGTTGTTCTGCTTGTGGCTCCAGGACATATATGGACGTAGAAAATAAAAGAGAGAGAGGGACCACAATGAGGAAAAATTCAACATACATATATACCTTGATTTTTCATTTAAGGGGAATAAAGTAGGGGAGGAGACACACTCACACTAGGTATCTGGTCTTGGTCAGATGACTACTCCTCTGGGTGGAGGGTGGGTTGGGGGTGAGGGGAAACCCCCTGATGACGCCTCAGAGAATAAGGAAAAGGGAAAAAATAGTGTAATAACGTTTAATACCATACAAAAAATAGAGATTAAAAACTCACAAGCGGCCAAAAGTTTTTGGCATAGGGAGGAGATAGATCCAGACTCCACAGAGTGTCCCTCTCAGAGATGGGTTGTCATGTGTAGACTGTTTTCCAGTTGATAGTGTCTTCTGGATAGTGCGTAGAGTTCAGCAAACGGCAGGGAGGGTTTCCAAACGCCTGTGCACGGGCTGGGTCCTCCTCCGTCTGTTTTCTTCTCTGCACACTCCTTACACAGCCCCCGTTCCTTCGCGCATGCGCATGCGCTCCCGGCGAGATGCTGAACACGAGGCAGGAGATGGGAGAAGAAAGCAGACGGAGGAGGACCCAGCCCGTGCACAGGCGTTTGGAAACCCTCCCTGCCGTTTGCTGAACTCTACGCACTATCCAGAGGACACTACCAACTGGAAAACAGTCTACACATGACAACCCATCTCTGAGAGGGACGCTCTGTGGAGTCTTGATCTATCTCCTCCCTATGCCAAAAACTTTTGGCCGCTTGTGAGTTTTTAATCTCTATTTTTTGTATGGTATTAAACGTTATTACACTATTTTTTCCCTTTTCCTTATTCTCTGAGGCGTCATCAGGGGGTTTCCCCTCACCCCCAACCCACCCTCCACCCAGATGAGTAGTCATCTGACCAAGACCAGATACCTAGTGTGAGTGTGTCTCCTCCCCTACTTTATTCCCCTTAAATGAAAAATCAAGGTATATATGTATGTTGAATTTTTCCTCATTGTGGTCCCCCTCTCTCTTTCATTTTCTACGTCCATATATGTCCTGGAGCCACAAGCAGAACAACGCGCCTGAGGATTTCTCCCCTTTTCCCTTCTATACAAGTATACAGAGGTTGGCGAATCACCTCTGAGAGACTCGGGCAGCAGAACTGCATTGTGTGAAGGACTACAGTCGCGTATCGAACAGTAGGATATCTCTTTTGGCGCAACTTCTCTATCTCCTTTAAACTGGTTTATAGAATAATGTTATGGGAGCACATGTAGGCGCCTATGTACATCAAATAAATGTATGGTTTATATAAACAAATTTTATAGGCTTTATGAGAGTTTCAATTGTGACACACTTTCTCCTTTTATGGGGTGCACAGAAACATTATAGTATGCCAAGCACAGTCAATCTCTGTGCACCAAAAAAAAAAAAAAATAATAATTGACAAATTTCTGATTAGTACGTAGACGAACACAAGCACAATTTAAAATACATTTTTTTGTGTTCCACGAGATTAATGGAATTTAGCACAATGTTAACTGTGAGTGTATTGCTTCTCGTCATATATGAGAATATAGGGGGCAAGAAATATCAAACTATAAGCTATCGTTCTGCAATCATTTAAAATGTTTCTGAGGACAGAAACAAACAAGTTTTGCCCCACGACTTAAAAATATATTTTGCTGTAAACTTGAAACTCACAGACACAACACTATGAAATATTACTAAACTTGAACTCATCAACCACTAGGGCAAAAACATTTCACAAAATGCATTCAAAGACAGGCTATTCAATTTGAGGTTTGAAGATAGAAAGATGGGTAGATTCTTAACAGTAAAACATATGGTGAATGGCAAAATAACCGTATGCTTAGTAGAACATTTGAATACATTATACACCGATGAATGCCTGCAAACAGTGAATGTAGACATCAGTAATTTAGAGTGCACCAGGACACTTCTGACAATGCTACTTTAAATTATAATTATATGGAATGATGAATCACTTCTTATGAAGTGTGCTGTATTAAGTGAAAGCCTGGATCGAGTCCATATATTCAGTAGCATGATATTGTAAAAGGAAAACAGTATTCAAAATAGTACTGTAAACAGCATGTGTATAATTCTGGCTTAAACTAGATAAATAAATTTAAAAAAAGGTTCAATTAGTGTTTTATACCACTTTCCGGGACACAGTTTTGGCAACCTTACAAAATGTCCAAGTAAACAAGCAAACACATTCTTACGCGTTACTATAAAATGGTGCAATTTACTGTATTGATTAGTCTTCCAAAAACAATGAAGCAGTGTCATTCACATGCCCTTATCAAAGTACAAAATGGAATTGGAAACTCTGAATCAGCAGTATTTTTTATTCAAGTTAGCTTTTTAGTTTGGATATTCATCACAGCTACGTTGTTCCAACAATTTACCTGAAATAGCAATGGCACGGAAATCAATATGATCCATATTTTTTGCTGCATAAACACTGTGGCTCTATTAACAAATTTGCAAAGGAAAATGAAATGGAACATTTGTCAGATTTGGTACTGGGTCGCAAGGGGGACATAAGTGAAATTGACAAATTAGGTTAACTTAGTGCTGTTGTAGTCGTCCGTTTCATGGTCAAGTCATTTTTCAATGACATTTAACTTCATAAATGTAATTCATGGTTCATCAGAGACTTCAAGTACATATTGTTCAGAAAACTCCAGGACCTCTTTTTTTTTATGCTTGTGGGATATAAATTGCATTCACTACCCTTTCTTTAACAAACCTATAAGAGCCACATAACTAAATGAGTTCTAATGTTGACGTGTGGCTGAAGGCTTTACAATTTATACAGTAAAAAAATACTCACTTTTAAGCTCCTCGATCGTACAATTTAGACATATTCATGAAATCACAATGGATACTGGTGATACTACAGTAGCTCAAAAATGAGAATCCCCTTGTGACAATACTGTAATACCACAGCATTTATGACATAATGTCAATTATATGCATGCAGCTATCAAAAGTGAGGCTTGCTTATAAAGAGAGTTGGCTAATATGTAAGTGAGCTGAATTAAAACATGTGATGCAGTTGCATTAAAAGATGACACTTGGCTTTATGTTTGAGGCAGATATTTTTCAGAGTAGACACAACTCACAAATAACCTAAAATTTGAGCCTCCCTCATGGAATGGGACATTTTGGTTTTGGCCATCTCACCGTGACTAAGTCCTCGTGGCGATTAGACACCAAGGGTCTATCCACCACAGCCGCAGTGCCACTGGACCCTCTTTAGGGGTTTCAGCGGTTAGGATAAGGGGTTCACTTTAGGGGTTTATAGTAGTTAGGATAAGAGGTTACCTTTAGGGGTTTCAGCAGTTAGGTTAGGGGTTAACTTTAGGGATTTTAGCAGTTAGGCTAGGGGTTAACTTTAGGGGTTTTAGCGGTTAGGATAAGGGGTTTTAGGGTGTGGTCTTAAGGTGTTTTAGGGTATGGGGTAGCATTAGTATTAGGAGTTAAGATTAGGGTTTTTTAGGGTAAGGGCTAAAGTTAGGGAGTTACCTTGGTGGTGAAGTGGCCAGCGGCTGAGTGTCCTGGTGGTGAGGTCACCTGTGGCAAAACGCCGAAGTAGATTTGGTCACGGCAGGAAAGACTGTGACCAAATGTTCTATACCGCTCGCTCATCCCTCTCTGGTTATAAATAAATGAATCACCTGACAAAGGGAATTTTTACCTCCCCAAAACGTTGTACTTACCTTTTTCTCTCCATATGACATAATAAATAGCCCTTCATGCTCAGATTTGGACACTATTTCTGTTGTGCTGCTACTTTGAATTACTGTCTGACCTATTCATTAAATGAAGCCCTAAATATTCTCAGATGTCTTAGAACACTGTTGTGGTTCTTTTTTTAAACTTTCCTCTGTGTGCATTTTTAGGTGATTGTTTGGAACCAACCTGCTCTAACCATGGAGTTTGTGTGAATGGAGAATGTCTCTGCAGTCCAGGTTGGGGTGGCCAGAATTGTGAACTGCCAAGAACACAATGTCCAGATCAATGCAGTGGACATGGAACATACCTCACTGACACAGGTCTGTGTAGCTGTGATCCTAACTGGATGGGTCCTGATTGCTCTGTTGGTAAGAAAAATATTTCTAACTGTCTTTCAATGAATATTGCAATGAACGGTAAAAATAAATAGCTATTGATATTATAATGAATGTTAAAATTTCGATAACAATGTCATTATTCTCTTCTTTGTAATGTGTCTAAGGACGTCCTAAAAACAAATATCCATGGCAATGCATGTATCATGATTAAATATTGTTAAATATGCTGTATCTATACATGAACATTATCCGTACATACACTACAATATAAGTATATCCATACCATAATATAAAATGATCAGTCATACATAGTAGATATTAGATCGTAACATTGGCTGAATTTGTAAACACAGTAGATTATTCCATAACAGTGTTTCTCTTATTTGCTGTTTTTCCAAAGCACAGTAAGCAGTGGTAGATAAAGATCTGCAGCTTTATGTTCCATTCTTTGCTTCATCTTAGTTCATTCTTTACTTCAGCCTCTTGCGTTATGTAAATAAAATAACCGGTGTAGGAGTTTGGATTATCCTTGACATCACCCCATTAAATGGAACTAAGGGCTAGATTCAGTAAACTCTGCTAAATCAGTGCAAATAACCTTATGTTACCTAAAATGGGAACAGCCGTTATTTTTGTTTTTCATTAAGGTCATTGTATAGTTAATAACAATGGACATAATTAAGCTCATTAGTGTTAACATCATGTTATTTCAGGATAATATTGCGGTATCTTCCACAAATGAGGCGTTATTGTGGTCTTTCCTTTCCCCCATTCATAAAAAGACGTAAGAAGTAGACTAGACCACTTACCTACTCATAGAACCATTGGTACATGATTCATAAGATTTAGAAATCCCTTTTAATGGTGGAAGCATCTACAATGTATTCTTCTTGCTGGCTATTACAAATAAAGGGTCCTGGTGTGTAGAACTAATACAATATGTTGACATTAGCCATGCGTGTCCATTTTTGTAATGTCCATTGTTGCTTTTTATGTTACAGAGGTATGCTCAGTGGACTGTGGCACTCATGGTGTTTGTATTGGTGGAGCATGTCGCTGTGAGGAAGGGTGGACTGGGGTGGCATGTGACCAGCGTGTTTGCCACCCTCGCTGCACTGAACACGGAACTTGTAAAGATGGAAAATGTGAATGCAGAGAGGGCTGGAATGGGGAGCACTGCACCATTGGTAGGCAAACGACGGGCACCGAAAGAGGCACATATTGCTTTATTTTCATACAACATACTGCCAAAATTGCCACTGTGTTTCGTTCCATCAAGGGAGTCAACATCTTACAACTGCAAAATATTGCAAAATCCACTTGAATGCACAGTTCTACAAATTGTTCCTACACGTAGCTGTATCGCAACATACAACAGGTTCATTCTGTACCTGTTCTGCAAATTACTGCGAGATGAAAGCTTACTTTAGAGTAAAGGTTCAAGCAAATGACCGTATAAAAAAATATATATTCTAATAGGAAATATTTTTTATTATTTATTTTATTGTTTGTTGATTTTCTCTGAAGTCTAAAGGCTCCAAATATGTAACTGCACACATTCAACGTGCATTGAAATCATTATGACAGCAGTTGTGGCAGACCTTAATGGAGCATTCCTTTTGGCAATGAATCATTTCTTCTAGTCTACTACTTTGGCCAAGAGCTTGCTGGCCTCTAAATGTAAACTGAAACTGTTTTTGATCAATATACTTGAAAGCATGTTCTTAATAGAATTGTTGACACTAAAGGAGTCAGCAATGTATTGACATATTCTTTATTGCATTTTTTCGCTATCTGGCCAATTTTGAAAAACAAGAGAACTTGAATATATAATAGTACATTTCATTGGACCTATTTTAATATTACAAAATTGCTGTACTTGACAGTTTGAAACAGTACAAGTGGCCTGCATGCAAGAGGGCGTGATTAAGTAGTCTACCTACTGAGTTCTAGAAACCATTTAAAGTTTTAATACCAGTTGTTGTTTTTTTAACCTACTGTATTTTGAACCAAGTTTCCCACGGGCATTATCCTGGTTGTTCTGAACTACTGCAACCCCACAGTTTCAGACACATTCAACATTACAATTTTTCACCTCCTGTTTCAGAATTAAACAACATAGTTGCTAGTGATCATAAGAAAGTAATGAGAAGAACCACCTGCCAGTCTTTGAGTCGGGGTGGGTCATAGTTAGAAGTGCTGTGTCATGACTCCTTTCGACCTACTCACTTCAATTTTTGCGTTCCCTGACCCGTAGCCACTACTGTACGTCATGGGCCTGTCACTTTTTTTTTAAGCTTGTTTCTAGGAGAGATAGAGTTCTGTGCAATGCTATCTGCCATGCATGGAAACAGTAGAGGAGGACTTCTCTATTTCTGTTACAGTAATCAGTGATATCACAATCACGTGATTATGATGTGTGGGAGGCGCCGTTGCACTCTGGCGCCATGTCCACTCCGGCACTGAAAAGGTTAAAGCAACAATCCATGCTGATCGTTTTTTTTTGCATTTCATATTTGATATTTGATATTTTTTCAACCGGGATTTCCGTGCATCTATTTGCTGTTGCTCTGTTGATCTTGTTTTACCATTCTGTTGGTTTCTACAAGCTCTAGGGTGGGATTGAACATACAGCACACAAACTGATATGCGAGAAGAGAAGAATACACCTTAGAGCACGGGTTCCTCAGAGGCGGTATGGAGATTACATTCCTCATAGGGCCTGGGTAGGTGTTACTAATTATTTATCCCAGCCTCTATTATTATTCAAACTGTTTGGATGAGACTCCGAATGCTTCTTCTGGAGAACTCTGTGTGCAGAGGGGTTTTATGATACTAAAGGTTGCCATGGTAAACTCAGAAGCTATAGATTAAAAAATGATTTTTAACAATTATTTTACTCTTTTTTTTTTTAAGCGCAGGGCATGCTCTGGGGGTGAGATGCTAACAATATGTGAGTTAAACTCATATAGGCTTCTGCAGGGGATTGCTGCTTTAAACAGACTGCAGTGTGTCTTATGGTACAGCACTACTTGGTAAATATGTGACTCAATATGGACCATGGACTTTTCTGGCATATGATTAAGTAGTAGACTGCTTGCTTCCTATGCTGGGAAATAAATGAAAGAAACACATGAAATGGCAATCACTGTAGACTTCTGCTACACTGGTGAAATCCCAGATAGCTGGCCAGAAAACAACCTTTTGCAAAGAATGTAACTGTAATTTACCTTCTTAAACTCTTCTAACAATGATAATTACCAAGCTCTGACCACCTTCATTTTTTGGGAATTGAATTACAAGTTGAATTTCTTAGGGGCGTGAAGTGGTGAAGGGTTTGTCAATCAAGTGTTTTCTTTAGCCTTATCCCACCATGTACAGATGTAGTCAAGCTTACCGTTTGCATTGCTGCGGTTCCGCGACCACAATGATTGCGGCCTGGAGTGGATTAACACTGCAAAGGCATCCGATGCAAAAGCATGGACCCTCCGGAGCATAATCACGGCAGACACTTGTGACGATAGCCTGCCACAGGTATTAAAGGTTACACAAATCACGGGGTTGAACTGAACGAGTCTTAGATATAATAAAGTATATTTATTCCTTTGGAGAGGTGAACACACGAATAATACAGTAACAAACAAGAAGTACACTTACTTTGGGGTTGGGGAATGAGAAGTATGAAGCATAGCAATTCTCTCGCAATCAGGTAGCATTCAGATGATATTTTGAAGACCAATGATAAAGGGGAACAACAGTTTATAAACCTTTTGTGCCCTATCCTTAACATTGAGTACCGTGGATTGGTTTTCAATTACCTCTAGCCACTCGTTAACGTGGGAACACAATTTGACTCATGCCTCCCTGCTAGTTGGTACATGCGCATTAGAGCTCTGGGGTCTCATTTCTATAACCCCTCCTCTACATCAGGAATGCCAGCTAGTCTACCAGTTTGGGATTCTGGCAGGATATTCTTTGTTTGTGAGGTGTGAAATGGAACACTTGAAGACTGCTCTGGTTTGAGTAATCTCCGCCCTTATGCAAACAGTGGAGGTGACAAAATCCTTTGAAACATACTCAAGTCCTAGACATTGGGTTGCCTTTCTGGCCATATGCTACCCTGGTATGCTGGAATTTCCTCTGGGTTTTACCCATACCTCGAAATACAGTATGCTGGATAAAACATGAACATATTAAAATATCCGGTTCCTTTGGGTCCAGCAGGTTCAAACTCCCCAGTTCTCAATGCCGGAACTGGGACACCCTCTGGTCCAATTTGCGACTTTCTACGACCTTAGGAACCGGAGATACACAAATACACTTAAAACCGTTTCACATTTTAATACACAAAACTCCGCTGTAAATGAAATCACGGTTTTTCACTAAATCCCCATTTAAAACAACGGGCTTCGGCGCCATAGACTTTCAATGGCAAACCGCCGCCGTTGGCGGCTATGGGAATCCCCGCCATAGACTTTCAACGGGGCGATGCCGCCGTTGAAGTCAATGGGGTTTTTCGGCCGTAGCCGGTCAATGGGGTTTGGCCGCCCTTGGAGTCTATGGGAAAAATCCCGAACTTTCAAGGGGGTCCATCCTCCGTCGGGTTGGTCCAAGAGGGTCAAGGGTGGTTCTGCAGCGATGCCGGAGCAGTGGCTACAGATACCCCAAACCCTGATCCTCTGGGCCCTCCGGAACCGGAGCTATGGATTACCAAATTTCAGCTTTTGACACTTAGCCATTTTCCTGAGCTGTTTCTGCCGCCGCCATTGGAACCTATGGCGCGGCCCGCTCTTCTCGGTTCGACCCTTATCGGGGGTCCAGGATACGGGGACCCGGTGGTGGTCGAGTGGGGGGAGGTCTAAGAACTAGGGACAGAAATAATTTTATTTGTAGGGGCCCTAGAACTGTTTATTCCCACGCCACATGTCGTTGAACTTGACTTGTAAGTGATCAAAGCTCTCCTATTGAAAATGTATCCGCTTTGCGGTTAAGCGGTTTGGACGGCAGCCAATTCGTTCCTGGAAAGCTCTCTCGAGGATTTCTCCATTGAAGTCAATGAGCCCATTGACTTTCAATGGGAAACCGCCGCTCTCCCTCTCGGACGCCATCTGCTGGTCTTCTCAGGAACCGGACTCAACAGCAAGATTCGCCATTGAAATACATGGAGTTCCAATGGCGGCCATGGGAGCCTGCAAAATGGTGCCTGAAAAGGCGGGAAAGTTACACAAAGGGCTATAATCACTATACAACTATTAACCCTTGTGCTCCCGGATGGATCCCAGTGTGTGTGATGCAGACACTGATTAATCAGATGTTACAATAAAACAGGGGGAACAGGGGAATACACATTTACATGTCATAACAGGAGTTAAATCACAGTTCTGGGTCTCAGCCCAGTTAACCCCTTGTCTCCCTGGTGAGGTCAGGGGATGGCCAAATGGGGTGTAACCCCTTTAATCCCGGGCCACCCCCTTTCTCCCTCTACAACACTCTCCCCAGCGCCATGGCCGTTTGCCTTTTCTACCGCACCGCTGGGGACAGCATGCATTGCTAGATCTGTAGCAATCAATGAGCCACTAAATATACACAGAGATAGAGAGACTGGGCTCTGGTTGTACAAGCACTTGCTAAACATTCAGTGACATCCGACAAAATGGAGCAGCCGAGGAAATCAAACCCCTCCCAAGTCTCAGCTCACCATGCTTACAAACACACTTTAAAAAAAAAAGAATGAAAAATACTTATAGGTATCAGATTATTGTGGAAAGTACATTAATCAGACAGATTATACCTCTTAAGCATCCCACTACGTGTGTTATATTGATTTAAACTTCCTTTTTCTACTTCCCATGTAACATATAGAAAATATGGAGTGTATTTGTTTTATGAAGCTATTTAACTATGACTATAAAAGTCGTATGCTTTCCCTAGTATATTAACAACAGACAGTTTTTTTTTTCTTTTTTTATCAGATAGAGATTTTTGGGATATCATATTCTTAAAACAGAATTGTTCACTCCAGCAGCACTAGGGCTACAGGTTTAATTTTAAATCTTGGTACTAGAAATGAGAATATAATACTTTTCAGGATATACCCTAAGGTGTCTTTGCGGAATGTAAATGTTATCAACAATCTTAACTGAAGCCATGTACATGAAGACATTATTAATATCTTTGCCCTAAAAGTGACTTTATGTGCTGATTTGCCTGTACATACCCAGAATCCTTTGTGTCTGTTTCACATTGTATGACTCGCTTGTCTGGAATAAAATGTACTGGCCATATGAGTATTCTCTAGTCTAGAGACCTGTAATCTGCCTTTTTCTAGATATTGTACTAAAAAAAATGTTTTGCTAATTTAGACTATTGTTAATGTTATTCATTCATTCTTAAAAGAAAAAATTATGGCTACGATTTTTGGAAACAAATGAAGAGATTCATTGAATTAGTAGACACATATTTTGATGTACAGAAGGCCCGTATAAATATTCTTCTAAAGGCTTGGTCCCAACTTTTATCTTTTTTTTCTAATTAACAAATGACCTTTGCTTTTACTTTTCAAGCCTAACCATCTATGTTTTTTATTTGTAAATTCCCTAAATTTGTTCTGGAGAACAAATGATTAGAGCATGTGTTTGGGACATTATAAAAGTCTCCATTGTGACATTTCTATCAAAATACGCTCAGCCCGAATCACTGAAGCTTTGAAATGACTGCAGTATCTATCTATTCCCCAACAAAAGAAGCATGTGTTGCAATTTTGTTGAGAATGGGAAATAAAATAACACATAGTAAGCGCTTTCACTTTCTTTGCTACTCCTACATATTTTGCCAAGTCAGACCGATGGGGGGTATTCCTTAAACTGCAAAATTGCGTGTACTCCCATTGCAATCAATGGGAGATTCCATGCAATAATTCCACTATGAGCACTATTGCATCTTATTGAATAACATCATGTACCGTAGATTTAATGCATCAACAGCTAAATGCTAAACAATTGATATGTCATAGATATGGACAAAAAAACTTTGCAGCTGTTGCCTTACTCATTGTAATTTTTCTCCTTTTTTGCATTGTACAAACGTTATTGAAATTAAAGGGAGATTTTAATTAATACATATTGTTGTAACTGTCACTGTAGCTTGTGAAGGGATATAATATACACCAAATTATCTGGGTTGAATTGAACACGACTTAGATATAATAAATATAGTTTATTCCTTAAAGAAGGTGAACACACAGGATTATACAAATAACATACAAGATATAGCACTTACTCAGGGTTTGGGGCAATGAAGCAATCAGGATCTAGATTGGCAATTCATTCAGGATACAGGATACAAATAGATGTAGTCACGAAGACTCCACAAAGACAATGGGTATAGGGTTTACACTGGTTTATATGGGATTCCAGTCCTATACCCTAGCATGGGGTGCTAGATATTGGGTGACAATTATCTGCACCCAATCCCTCCTTGCCAGCTAACGTGGGAAGCATTGTTGGACCATGCCCCCAGTTAGTTGACACATGCGCACATGTGGCCCTTGGGGTCTCATTTCTCTAGCCCCACACTAAAGTCAGGGCGCCTAACAGTCTACCAGACTTGTATCTGGTCAGGAAACCCTTTGTCTGTAAGTGTGAATTATGGCACGTACAGACCACTCAGGCTCTGCGTTTCTCCGCCCTATTGTACATAATCAGAGTGGTCAAGTCTTTGATCAGGGGGGCTGTTGTAGGCAAAGGGTCGCCCTCCTGAACATTAACATAAAGCAGAGCCAGTAACTTTCCCGGGCTTTTATACCAGCCTTTCAAAACAGTATATTCTTTGATATCTACACATATTAAAATAATCTGTTCAGCTGGGTCGAGCGGGTTGAAACTTGCCAGACCCTCATGCCGGAGGGGACTCTCCATGGTGGCCAAGTTTCAGCTTGCTGTGACCCACCGAACCGGAGTTACACAATTGCAGTTTTAAAAGCACTTTTGAACACGGGGCTTTTTTCTGCCATGCAAGTCAATGGCAGAAACCCAAACTTTATAATTACCCTAACTTCGTTCTGTTGCCCCGAGAGGGTCGGTATTTTCCATGCAATCCTGCCGGAACTAGGACTATATAGTGGCCGAATCTCAGCCCTCTATGTTGAACAGAACCGGAGTTATGGGTTTTAGGTTTCTGCTCATTCTGACTTTTTTACTTGCGGCTTTTACCTCCGCCATTAGAGTCTATGGTGCGATCCTTATAACAAGCGCGACCCTTTACCGGGGTCATTAACTCTCAGACCCGGTTGGGGTCATGTGAGGGGTTTCCTAGGGTCTAGGGGCAAAAATAATATTATTCCTGAGTGCCCTAGAACCTAAGTTCCCCAATGCAATTGAACCTGACCTTGACCGGGGAGTGATCAAAGCTCTCTTTCAGATAATGTATCCACTATTGCGGTCTGCGGTTTGGATGGCTGCCAACCCGTTCCTGGAGGTTGGCCTCGAGGAATCCCCATTGAAATGAATGGCTCCATTGACTTTCAGTGGAGAACCGCCGCTCCTCCTCTCAGTCGCCATCTGCAGGTCTTCTATGATAACGGGCCCAAGTCGCCGGAATCTCCATACGGTTACATGGGGCTGTAATGGCGACCTATGGAGGGACTGCAAAATGGAGCCTGCAAAGGCGGGAAAAGGGACAAAGGGCCATAAACACAAAATTAACATTAACCCTTTCCCTCCCGCCTAGATCCCTGTGTATGTGTTGCTGCATACACTGCAAAGGTACAAACTCCAATAATTGTACCAATATACACATCTAGCAAATAAAACAGTTTGCCATGAGGCAGGGGAATAAAAACACATTAATTCCCTCTAAATGTGGGAATAGGATAACCAAGGGACATACCTTTTGGTTATGAAGCAGCGGAACATATGTATTGTACGTACATTTCGGGTTAACCCCTCACCTCCCAGACAGTGGAAGGGGGTGCCTAATGGGGGTTACCCCTTTATTACTCGCTTGGCACCCCTCCCCGTCACAGTAGCTTAAATAGAACTCGGCTAAACTTAACCTTAAAGGTGCAATCCCACATTGCCAGCCAGCTGAATTTCTTAGGGGCCTCTGAATGGAGAAGTTTTTGTAAATCAAGTGGTTTATTTACCCTTATTCACCCTGTCATTATCAGAGAACAAGGTTGCCCTGGGGACCAAAACGTTGCTCCATTTTTGCTGTATGCTGTTACTACCCCTGATGCTTGATATGTTCTATTAAAACCTTTTTGCATTTGACAACATTTGGTGAGTGCTGCAGATCTTCTTTGGATTTCTGTCATTTGTATATTTGTTGCTGGATGGTATCCTGGCTGCACTGCAAGCACCACGACTGGAAAGATAAGTTTTTTACCCTTTTTCTTTTCCCACTTAGAGTGCCCTGAACTTCTTTGTGTGTGTGTATATATATATATATATATATATATATATATATATATATATATATATATATATATATATATATGTATGTGAGGTTGGTTGCAGACCTGTCTAAGACATGCAAATGAACATACAGTAATATTTACAGTTGCTATATATATATGTGTGTATATAATGTCCCACTGGACAGCAGTATTTTCCTTCTTTATGGTGTTGTATTGAGTGTCTGTGCATATTCATTCTGCCTTGAAGTTTTTGGCTGGTTTCCCCAATGTAGCATCCTAGGTTAAATTTTTTGCATTGAATCATATAAACTATATTCCTGGATGTGCAGCAGTATGACCCTTTAACATTTAATGTACCATGAATGTGACTGTCTGTGGGATCTTGGTATATATGTTTGCAGAGTTTGCAACGTGTGTTGTTGCACGGTTTTGTGCCATTATCAGTGTCTTTAAGTTCATTGTGAAGTTTTCTGTTTACAAATTTCTGTTTGAGGTTTGGTGGTTGCCGGAAACACAAGGATGGGAGGTTTGGGGAATATTTCTTTTAATATCACATCCTCTGCCAGCACATGTTGCAGATCTTTGATTATTTTTCGTATTCCCTCTAGGGCAGGGTTGTATGTGGCATCTAGTGGTATTTGTGTGGTAGGTTCTTTCTGTCTGTATTGCAGCAGGTGCTCTCGAGGGCTTTTAGTGCAGATGTAATAGTTCTGGCAATTGTCTTTGGCTTGTATCCCTTAGCTTGTAAGCCCCACGAGAACACCTGCTTTCTCCTTTCCTAATCTCTGTTTTAGCCATAGAATTCTTTGTAAATCAGTATTGCTAACCTGAGAAATAGAGGAAAACTCTTGAACGCTTGTCCTATGATATCAATTGTTAGTCCAAATAAAAAAGGTATCACCTAATACTGAAGAACAATATATATATATGGGGTAGAAAAGTACATGTGTGTGTCATCAGCATATAGGTAATATTTGAACCTAAGAGATGTGATTAGGCACCTAGAGAAAGTGCATAAGAAAAAGAGAAGGGGTCCCAGAACAGAGCCCCCACAGAGAGATCGATAGAGGAGGAGGAGGTGTTATATGATTCGTGATATAGTGATACACCCAACAAAGAGCTGGTTAATGCTCAGAGATCCTCAGGCTCCCTGTACCTCAGGGATCAGTACTGGGACCCCTGCTTTTTAACTTGTTTATCAATTACCTTGAGGTTGGCATAGAGAGCAAAGTCTCCAACTTTGCTGATGACACTAAATTGTGTAAGGTAGTAGAATCAGAGCAGGATGTAATTTCCCTCCAGAAGGACTTGGATAGATTGGAAACTTGGGCAAGTAAATGGTAGATGAGGTTTAATACAGATAAATGTAAGGTTATGCATTTGGGAAACAAGAATAAACAGGCGAATTATAAATGAAATGGAGATAAATTAGGACAATCCTTGATGGAGAAGGATTTAGGAGTGCTTGTAGACAGCAGGCTTAGCAATAGTGCCCAAAGTCATACAGTAGCTGCAAAGGCAAACAATATTGTATCTTGCATTAAACTGTCAATCGATGGAAGGGGTAGACAGATTATTGGGAGGGGCTGGGATTGACCCGGCGGTCTTGGTACACGTTGGCGCCAATGACAAAGTTAGAGAAAGATGGAGGGTCCTAAAAAATGATTACAGGGATCTAGGCTAAAAGCTTAAGGCAAGGACCTCCAAGGTAGTATTTTCTGAAATACTACCAGTGCCATGCGCTACCGCAGGGAGACAGTCAGAGATCAGGGAGGTTAATGCATGGCTAAGAAAGTGGTGCAGGAATGAGGGGTTTGGGTTTTTAGAGCACTGGGACTCCTTTTCTGAGAGGTGCCATCTATATTCTAGGGACTTTTGCACCTCAATGAAGAGGGATCTTCTGTGCTAGGGGGGAGAATGCTAAAAGGGTTAGAGGAGATTTTAAACTAGGATGGAGGGGGGAGGGGAATGAAACAGATAATGAACTAAAAGGAATAGAGGAGGATACAAGGTGGTATGGAGGTAGAATGGGGGCAAGTGTGAGTTTGACAAGCAGTGAGACACCCATAGTAAATACAGATAATACTAGAAAACTTCTAAAGACTAAAACAAATGGGCGCAGAAAGGAAGGAGCAGATAAGATAATAGTACAGGCTGAAAAAAACCTTATATGTATGCTTGCTAATGCAAGAAGGCTGACAGATAAAATGGGGGAGCTTGAATTAATAGCTGCAAGGGAGCAGTATGATATCATAGGCATTACTGAAACATGGTGGGATGAAACTCATGACTGCGCAGTTCATTTAGAGGGTTATTCCCTTTTTCGGAAGGATCGAACAAATAGAAGGGAGGTGAAGTATGTTTATATGTTAAACTGGATCTAAAACCTATTATAAGGGAGGATGTTTATGAAGGGACTTATGAAAATGTAGAGACTTTGTGGATAGAAATTAGCAGTGGAGGTAAAAGTATTAAGAACATGGGGGAATACGCTATAAACCACCAAATATCTGTGAGATTGAGGAAGCTAAAATACTTTTGCAAATGGAAAAGGCATCAAAACTGGGTCATGTTTGCATTTAGGGTGGATTTTAATTATCCAGACATAGACTGGGGCAATGAGATTAGCGTTACAACAAAAGGAAACAGGTTTTTGGGCGTGCTTAAAGACAATTATATGACCCAAATTATTGAGGAACCAACCAGGAGAGGGGCAATACTGGATTTGGTCATATAAAACAATGTAGAAGTAATAACAAATATTTAAGTCCTGGAACATTTGGGTAAAAGTGATCATAACATGGTATCATTTGAAATAAATTATCAAAAAATAGATTTCTTGTGTAGCCCATGTTCCCCCCCCCCCCCCCAGTCTCAGATTGGACCTCTAAGGGTGTATTGAGGGCTGGCTACATGTACTATGGTGGTGCATACCTGCTTTGAACAGGAGGGCCTGAGTCTCCCGCGGTGGTATTGTGGATAACCGGGCCAGGCTTCTGGGGTATATGCCTCCATCTTCTCTAGCAACGGTGCAGCGCCTCCATATTCTGGTGAGACCTATTGGGATAGGTTAAGATCCTCCCAGAAGAAGCCCTGTTCCCAGGGTGAGCGATCTTAAACTCACACACAGTCTTTTGTATAAAATAGCAGCACTCTTTATTGTCCTTGACACAACAGATCAGCAACACTTCATGCACCGCGGCACACAGCAGTTCATATACAGCAGTGCACTCCAAATGTGTACAGGTCTTTCCTCCTCTCCTCTCCTCCAGGCTGTACCCTAGCAGGATGGCTGTAGGGGGCATCAATACCCCTACCTACACCCAAGGGTAGGCCCTCTGGGTGAGGCTAGATCTCTTCCCCCCTCACCCCCTCAGCAGGGTGAGGGGCATTGGTCCACAGCACTACAGTGCTATCAGCTCTAATTAGTGTCTTTTCTCCTGTTTCCTTGAACTCCCAGACCATGCTCTCTCTGTTCCAGCACTCTCCACTCTCACAACTCCAACCGCCTCCACTCTCCAGACTTAACAACCCAACAGACTGAACATCCACAGACTGAACTCTCACTGACTGAACCCAGACACACACAGGAGCAGCCCACTAAATAGATATAGCCCTGCCCCTTATGATGTCAGCAGGACCTCCTCTCTGTCTCAGGCCTGCCACAGAGTGAGGGGCCTACCTCTATCACTCAAGGCAGGGCTTGGTGGGGGGAAAACCCATGATTACTACTGGCGCCTGCCCTTGCCAGGGCTTACTCCAGTAGGAGAAGGATAGGTAGCCCACTATTTCTTACAGGGGATACACTCTCCCTCTGGTGGAATCCAATGGTCCCCACTTTGACCTAACTTTAGCAGCACCATCCTGCGGAGAACAAACCTGGGAAACAAACACATTGCAAGGCAGGTTATTTCTTGAGCCAACCACCAGGTGGCGTAACAGTAACAGTCACTCCCAACGGGGAGAACCACTAATGATAATGTTTTGGGTCAGGCTTTTGTATCTTCCTCCCATTATGGTCAGTTATTGTAATGTAGTAGGGCTGTACCGACCCAGACTCTGGCCGGTATATCACGCTGTGCATGTATATGCACCGCCCCACACTCGAGGCCTGAACCACCTCACTGATACGGTCTTCATTGTGGTAACCCGCCTTACCAAACCTTGTCCTCAAATATTCTTATATGGCCGCTCTGAGCCAACTATCTCTGTTCTCCTCTATTTCCCTCATTATGGTTTCAGGCACATACGGGTATTCGTACCTGTGGGACTGCCTAAACCTAGACACTATGGCTCTGTCTGCTCTGCTTAATTTGGGCAGTTTCTTAGGACCCGCCCTGCTTGGCAGTACCCAAAACTCCGGTTCTACAGGAGCAATGTCATCGTACAATATACTAGGCCCCTTAGGCATGATGATCCCTTGCTCTATCTCCTGAAATCTGTGTTCTAACTCATCCATCACCTCCTCGGGAGTATAGACACCTACCGCCCACAAATGATCAACTATGTTGTTCCTGATCAACAGGAACCTGGTGTGGTCCATACCTTTGTGGTACCCAGTGTACAGGGGTGCCCACCACTTGTCACGGTGCTCATATGCTGACATGGGGCTAGAAGTACCTGTCTCTGACTCGGTCTGTGATGAGACACTGGACGTATCCGCCTCCGTAGAGTGCGAGCAGCTGCGTCTACCCTTGGCATTTATGTAGTTGGTAGGATTCATTTTGGAACCCACCTGGCTTACCGGTCCTGCCTCCGCAGTAGTATGGGACCCTCGGGCCCTCCCTCTAGACACAGGAGAAAAAGGTACATGTTTAGGCATACGTATCACAGCATCATATGGTACCTCCCCATCAGATCCCTCGTCACTTAATTCCCAATCCCGCAAATCCTTGGAGTACTTGGGATTCTTACTCAATTTATCCCCACTAGGTCCCGGTGTCATGACTCGTGACAGGGCAGGGGCAGTGGCCGGGGTAATGGCGCTAGGGACTGGGGTTGGGGCAATGTCCGTTTCAATGTCCAGCAAGCAGGTGATACCGCGACCACTGGGCACTTTCTTGCTTGCCCTCTCCGGTGTGCTTCGTGCTCCTCTGCGAACGCCGTGGCGGTCAAGGTTGGCAAGTGCAGCTGCCATGGCGGCTCCTCGGGCCGCAAAGATGGCCACCGGTCCTCCGTGCCAGCCGGAACCAGAAGTGTCGTCATCGTTGCCGCCCGCAGAATCTCCATCCGCTCCGTGGTCACGCACCGCAAGTGCACCGAAGACCGGAAGGGGCGGTGGTGGATCATCGGGTCCGTGGACGGGTAAGTAGGCCGCACGCCTCTCCTTCTCGTCCTCTACAGGGTCCGTCTTCGCCTGGCGGGAGTAAGGGGGTGGTGGAGTCTCCTTACTGCTCCGCTGCTGGCTGTTGTCTTCGGGTCCCCCTGGATCCATCTCCGACGCCGTCTCCACCACACTGGGAGTCACCACGGCCGTGGGACTTCTACGGGCCTCAGGCCGCACCAGCGATCGCCGTCGGGAGGTGTCCGGACTCGTCTGCTCCCTTTCTCCGGTAAGTGGACCGCCATCTTTATTACAGCTGGGGTGGTTCGCCGGTAGGCGCATCACCACCGATGAGACGCCATCTTCTTCCTCTGAAGACGACTTGGTCGGATCCTCCGCTAGGGAGTCACCTGGGTCTTTTGCGGCCCTGCCAGTGGTTAGTGGTACGAAACGGGCCCACTCTGGTACCTCCACTGCGGTCGCACTCTTCTCCGCCGAGTTTCTCTCGGCTCGATAGTCAGCTGGGCCTTGGTTCCCACCTCAGTAGTAGTGGAGGGAACTAGGGAAGCCTCGTCGGTCGTCTCCGCCACCTCCGTTAGCGTTCCCGGAGAGGCACCCCGAGGGGTCTTTAGCATGGGCCACGGTTCATTAGGCCATAGGTAGAACGTGCCACATTGAGGGCATCGTGCCTTCGTGCTTGGGGCTGGTCTGGGTGTCCTGCAGTGGACGCACAGGCGGCCGTCGAGTTCCACTACCAGGAAGCCTCCTGGGAACTGGAACGTGGTCATGCTTAGCTCGGACATTATTAGTTAAGGGGTGGAACAGTTCAGTGTTTCAGCTCCTCTCTCTGTGAATGTCAGATGAAAGTGAAGTTCCTCGCTCTCACTTCCTGTCCCTCCCTTCGCTGGGGAGGACGCTCTTGATTGGCTCTCCTTGTGCCCCCTCCCTCTGGTGGAAACAAGAGGAGGGGCACTCCTTCTCTCAGTGTGACTTGGCCTTGTCTGTCGGCCAGTCACAGCACAGGAGGGTGGGCTTTCGGCTTTCGCGCCGCACCGCTCCTTTTGCAGGGGATCTGGGTTTGGCGCCAAACCCCTGCACATCTCCCTCCACATTTCTCTGACAGTCTCTTTGCACGCTTCACGTGCGCGATCCAGGATTGGTGGGAGTCGCCATTTTAGCTCGGCTGCTAACTGCTGGGCCGTCGATGGCGCTGCTGTCGCCATTTTGGACTCTTTCTTCCTCCGCAGAGCACATGTAGTGACGGCCGCCATCTTTGATGAACCCTCCAAATGTATATCACCACTATTCTCAGTGTCTAGTGCAAAACTCGTTCCTAGACACTGACTGTACCCATTGACACTTTCTGATGCTCTCTCTCTGTGCATTACCCACTGATATGATATGGCATACCCCAGGCTAGGCAGAACTCTCTCTCTGTGCACCGCACTCGCTGACGGTTCCTACAAGTACTCTGTCATGTATTTTATGTGGGTGCTGGCTAGTGTACCGGGCATCTCCCTAAGTACGGGCGTCTCCTACTTTTGGCCACTCATAGTGCGGGCCCTGGGCCATGGTCCCTCGACAAGTTAACAGGCTAACCTCCCCAGTTGCCTCACACTATCTGCCTCAAGGGACTAGAACAGCAATAGCTCCACACCCATCTTACAACACCCTCTTAGGGCACCCAGGGCGTACTGTGCGGGAATCCACGCTCCCCTGACTACCCCTGGTATTACATGCCCTACTCTCTCCAGTACTTGCACGGAAGGTGCACTTCACTATTCCTGCTCTGCCTTGCTGAAAGCCTGTCCTGTTCTGGATCTCAGCAGCTCGCCTCCAAATGTAGCCCATGTTCCCCCCCTGCCCCCCCCCCCCCGGTCGCAGATTGGACCTCTAAGGTGTATTGAGGGCTGGCTACATGGACTATGGTGGTGCATACCTGCTTGGAACAGGGGGGCCTGAGTCTCCCGCGGTGGTATGGGGGATAACCGGGCCAGGCTTCTGGGGTATATGCCTCCATCTTCTCTAGCAACGGTGCAGCGCCTCCATATTCTGGCGAGACCTATTGGGATAGGTTAAGATCCTCCCAGAAGAAGCCCTGGTCCCAGGGCGAGTGATCTTAAACTCACACACAGTCTTTTGTATAAAATAGCAGCACTCTTTATTGTCCTTGACACAACAGATCAGCAACACTTCATGCACCGCGGCACACAGCAGTTCATATACAGCAGTGCACTCCAAATGTGTACAGGTCTTTCCTCCTCTCCTCTCCTCCAGGCTGTACCCTAGCAGGATGGCTGTAGGGGGCATCAATACCCCTACCTCCACCCAAGAGTAGGCCCTCTGGGTGAGGCTAGATCTGTTCCCCCCTCACCCCCTCAGCAGGGTGAGGGGCATTGGTCCACAGCACTACAGTGCTATCAGCTCTAATCAGTATGGCTGAGTGTATTTTCTCCTGTTTCCTTGAACTCCCAGGCCATGCTCTCTCTGTTCCAGCACTCTCCACTCTCACAACTCCAACCGCCTCCACTCTCCAGACTCAACAACCCAACAGACTGAACATCCACAGACTGAACTCTCACCGACTGAACCCAGACACACACAGGAGCAGCCCACTAAATAGATACAATAGATAGTAGTGCCGCAGAAGGAAGCCACAAGCTCCATATTAATGAACAATTGGTTAACTGAGGAAGAAGTTCGTAAGCGACTTGAAAAAATTAAAGTAAAGAAGGCACCTGGCCCCGATGGCATACATCCGAGAGTTCTCAAGGAATTAAGCTCAGTAATAGCCAAACCATTATATTTAATATTCAAGGACTCAATTTCCACAGGCTCAGTACCACAAGATTGGTGTAAAGCAGATGTGGTGCATATATTTATAAAGGGAGCTAGATCACAACCGGGAAATTACAGACCTGTAAGCCTGACTTCAATAGTAGGGAAACTACTTGAAGGTTTAATACGGGATAACATTCAGGAATACTAAATGAAAAACTAAATTATTAGTACAGTAATAGTCAGCATGGATTTATGAAGGATAGATCTTGCCAAACAAACCTTATTTGTTTCTTTGAGGAGGTAAGTAGGAATTTAGACCAGGGTAATGCAGTTGATGTGGTCTACTTAGATTTTGCAAAGGCTTTTGATACGGTTTCACACAAGAGGTTGGTGTACAAAATAAAGAAATTAGTCTCAGTAATAATATATGCACCTGGATTGAAAACTGGATAAAGGACAGACAACAGAGGGTTGTAATAAATGGAACGTTTTCAGGTTGGGCTAAAGTCGTGAGTGGAGTACCTCAGGGATCGGTACTGGGACCCCTGCTTTTTAACTTGTTTATTAATGACCTTGAGGTTGGGATAGAGAGCAAAGTCTCCATCTTTGCTGATGATACTAAATTGTGTAAGGTAATAGAATCAGAGAAGGATGTAATTTCTCTTCAGAAGGACTTGGAGAGACAGGAAACCTGGGCAGGTAAATGGCAAATGAGGTTTAATACAGATAAATGTAAGGTTATGCATTTGGGGTGCAAGAATAAAAAGGCGACTTACAAATTAAATGGAGATATATTGGGGGAATTCTTGATGGAGAAGGATTTTGGAGTGCTTGTAGACTGCAGGCTTAGCAATAGTGCCCAATGTCATGCAGTAGCTGCAAAGGTAAACAAGATCTTATCTTGCATCAAACGGGCAATGGATGGATGGGAAGTAAACATAATTATGCCCCTTTACAAAGCATTAGTAAGACCACACCTTGAATATGGAGTAAAATGTTGGGCACCAATCCTAAGAAAATACATTATGGAACTAGAGAGAGTGCAGAGAAGAGCCACCAAATTAATAAAGGGGTTGGACAATCTAACTTATGGGGAGAGGCTAGCTAAATTAGATTTATTTACATTAGAAAAGAGGCGTCTAAGAGGGGATATGATAACTATATACAAATATATTCGGGGACAAAACAAGGAGCTTTCAAAAGAACTATTCATCCCACAGGCAGAACTAAGGACTAGGGGCCATCCATTAAGGTTGGAGGAAAGGAAATTTCACCAGCAACAAAGGAAAGGGTTCTTTACAGTAAGGGCAGTTAAAATGTGGAATTCATTACCCATGGAGACTGTGATGGCAGATACAATAGATTTGTTCAAAAAAAGGTTGGACATCTTTTTAGATGGGAATGGTATACAGGGATATACCAAATAAGTATACATGGGAAGGATGTTGATCCAGGGATTAATCCGATTGCCAATTCTTGGAATCAGGAAGGAATTCATTTTTCCCCTTAATGGGGGTTTTTGTTTGCCTTCCTCTGGATCAATAAGTAAGTATAGATATAGGATAAAGTATCTGTTGTCTAAATTTAGCATAGGTTGAACTTGATGGATCTATGTCTTTTTTAAACCTCATCTACTATGCAACTATGCAACTATGTAACTATATAGCTATGCCCCTTTAGAAAGCATTAGTAAGACCACACCTTGAATATGGAGTACAATTTTGGGCACCACTCCTTAGAAAAGACATTATGGAACTAGAGAGAGTGCAGAGAAGAGCCACCAAATTAATAAAGGGGTTGGACAATCTAACTTATGAGGAGAGGCTAGCTAAATTAGATTTATTTACATTAGAAAAGAGGCGTCTAACGGGATATGATAACTATATACAAATATATTCAGGGACAAAACAAGGAGCTTTCAAAAGAACTACTGTATTCATCCCACGGGCAGTACTAAGGACTCGGGCCATCCCTTAAGGTTGGAGGAAAGGAAATTTCACCAGCAACAAAGGAAAGGGTTCTTTACAGTAAGGGCAGTTAAAATGTGGAATTCATTACCCATGGAGACTGTGATGGCAGATACAATAGATTTGTTCAAAAAAAGGTTGGACATCTTTTTAGATGGGAATGGTATACAGGGATATACCAAATAAGTATACATGGGAAGGATGTTGATCCAGGGATTAATCCGATTGCCAATTTTTGGAGTCAGGAAGGAATTAATTTTTCCCCTTAATGGGGGTTTTTGTTTGCCTTCCTCTGGATCAATAAGTAAGTATAGATATAGGATAAAGTATCTGTTGTCTAAATTTAGCATAGGTTGAACTTGATGGATCTATGTCTTTTTTAAACCTCATCTATTATGCAACTATGTAACTATATAGCTATGCCCCTTTAGAAAGCATTAGTAAGTCCACACCTTGAATATGGAGTACAATTTTTGGCACTCCTCCTTAGAAAAGACATTATGGAACTAGAGAGAGTGCAGAGAAGAGCCACCAAATTAATAAAGGGGATGGAGAATCTGGCTAATGAGGAGGCTAGCTAAATTAGACGTCTCTTTTCTAATGTAAATAAATCTAAGAGGGGATATGATAACTACAGTATATACAAATATATTCGGGACAGTACAAGGAGCTTTAAAAAGAACTATTCATCCCAAGGGCAGTACAAAGGACGCTGGTCATCCCTTAAGGTTGGAGGAAAGGAGATTTCACCAGCAAAGAAAGGGTTATTTATTTTAAGGACAGTTAAAATGTGGAAATCATTACCCATGGAGACTGTGATGACAGATACAATAGATTTGTTAAAAAAAATGGTTGGACATCTTTTTAGAAATTAAAGGTTTTCAGTGATATACCAAATAAGTAAACATGAGAAGGATATTGATCCAGGGATTAAAATGAGTGCCAATTATTGGAGTCAGGAAGGAATTTGTTTTTCCCCTTATGAGATATAATTGGAGGATATTTCACTGGGGTTTTTTGTTTACCTTCCTCTGGATCAATATACGGTAAGTATGGATATAGGATACAGTTTCTGTCATCTAAATTTATCATACAGTAGGTTGAACTTGATGGACACGTCTTTTTTCAACCTCTAACTATATCTATGTAACCCAAACTACAGTTTGAGTCCTGTATTTGAGGGAGGTCAATAATGATGCATTAAGTAGGTTTTTTTTTGTTTGTTTTTTAAGAACTACATCTATGTTCATTTATTTGCATAGATTAAAACCATATTCAAGTTACAAAATTTCAACTAAACTATGTGGTTTAAATCAGTGCAATTAGTAGAGAGAAGTGTTTCATTCCAGACAGTTTTTCACATGTTTTGTTGATTATTGATATTTATTTTTATAATAAATCAAACCAACATTTCAATGAAACCATAACATTATTATTCTGACCAGAAGATGAATTGTTTAATTAAATAGTGTCTAACTATACAGATGTGCTGTATTTAATACTTTGTTGCTCAGGGTCACCTGTTTGACTATTAGAAGGGTTAGCGAAAATCCTTATTCCAGATATCATATAGTTACCTTATTCCAACTCATACATGTTATGTTACTGGAGCTGTCTACTGTCTAGATAAGTAATATACAGTAATCATACAAAAAATGTAATTTCTATGTTCTATCTTCAATGATCCTCTAATGTAAATTTCATAAAGCACTGTGAGCCAAATACTATACAACTACAGTATGCAGAAAAGTCCTAGCCACCTTCACAAATTGCACGTCACTTCTAAAATGTTCACAGAGGTTTTGCATGACACAAGATGGGGCATGCTTTGAGTTGACCAACAGGGTCTTAGTAGAACCATTGCAGAGCAATAAAGAACATTTCATTGTAATGCAACTATCCATAATGTACTGTATGTATGTATGTATGTATGTATGCATGTAAGTATATTTTTACTTTTATAGCACCAACAATGTGAACAATGCTTTACAAAATAGACAATACAATACAGGAAACTATAATACAAGTGCAACAAGCATACAATGAGATTATGGGAAAGGAAATCCCTGCCCTAGAGAGCAGGGTGATATGTTAGAAGATGTACAAGACAGCAGGTAAAGGAGTAAGTGCAGTAGATGTCAGTGCATGACCATGATGTATGTGAGACTGAGAGTGTGGGGCAGTAGCCATGTCTCCAGGCTATTGAAATGCTTCATTCAGAAGGTGAATTTGTAGGTTTAACTAAAGGTGGGGAGAAAAGGTGCATATACAGTATCATATGTGAAGAAGATTCACCTGTGAGGGGCAGTGAAGGAAAAGGTTTAAGGTTTGAGAGAGCAGTAGAGGTGACAGGGGTGGAAATTAGACAGTTATGAGCAGAGCACTTGAGATCAGCAGGGACATAGAAAGAAATCAGCACTGAGGGATGAGCTGGTGTGTAGAGAGCTTTAAAGGAGAAAAGGAGAATTTTGTAGGTGATCCAGAAATTGAGGTGAAGCCAGGAGAGATATTATTCTGTCTGCTGAAGCTTGGATTGACTCCAAAGGAGAAAGTTTCAATGTTATTGCCAGGTTAGATTAGAGAGCGCCAGAGGGAGATGGACCCGACCACTCAATGGTGCTAACTTCGGCAGAAATTAGGCTCGATTTCCTCTTGTGCCCAACTTCCAGTCTAGGCCAGGCAGGTCCTTCAAAGCTACCAGGCCCAGTACAGTTGTCCTGGCTTTCCTGCCCTATCAGCAGCCCTGATTATGGTGAAAGTAACTTCAAAAGTTTGATTTCATGTAAAAACTTCTTGACATTTTAGGAAAGGCAAGGGCTATATGTGAAGCAATGGTTATTGCTTCCACTAGTGCCTTGGGGTGGAATATCCTGTGACATTCTGCGTTATCACTGCCAATGAATACCATGGAAACTCTGTGGCATTTTCCTTTATAATTCAATATTCTGTGTTATCAGTAAGTACAGCACCGACAATGTTTATTCGACTAAAAACCGCACGGCTGGATGCGTGGCGGCAGCGTGGAGAAGCGTTGGGAAGCGGCTCGTTCGCGTGACGTCGGTGACGTCACAGTGACGTGCGCGCCCGGCTTCCCCGGCTTCCCCGGCTTCCCCGGCTTCCCCGACTCCCCTGAAGGTTTGAAATGAGGTAAGCGGGGGAGCGGGGATGCAGAGGGGCACAGCAGGAGCCGCTAGGGGGTCGGGAAGGTATTTAAATTGCGCGCCGATTGGAGGGGGGGGAAACGGAGGGGACGCGGCTGGATGCGGCTGGCGCACTGACTATTCTCAGCACCAGCCGGAGTAAGTCCCGGTCAACCGGCGGCTTTTGCTTCAATAAACATTGTCGGTACTGTAATACAGATGTAGCCAGTCTTACTATTGGCATTGCTGCGGGTGAAAAGTAGGAAAACTGAGGCGCCGAGGGAGGTGGCTGTTGTGACTGCGCTGTGGGGGGTCAATTCTTTTCAATGGGACCTCCTGCCGCATTAATCTTTCCTTACGGGCCACATTCTACATGGTCATGGGACCGCGCATGCTCGCGGCCACACGATTGGTAAGTCTGGATATGTCTGGATAAAGCTTGCTACAGTACATCTATATATTGTAAGGATGGTATTTAAAAATCATAGTAACGCCTAACAGTCAAGCAATTGTTTAGTGTTTCCTTCTGCATCACATGCTTCCTTTTCTTGACCTAAGTACGTTTTAAGCACAGAAGGTGAACACCTATGCTGAACTAGTATTTTAAATTATGCTAATTAAAGGTAGAAAAATGCACCAAAAAGATATACATTTATATATAGTTGTATATGCATTAAGTAAAACCTTAATGGGTTGTAATGCTTCATATAATCACTCATCATATAAATTGCAAAAGCAAATGGCTATAAAGCAAACCAAACTGTAGCAATATTTTTGGATGCCGCATTCATATGTTTTGCTTGCAACCCCTTTTATCTTTCATATATATATAAAAAAAAATATATATAAATAATTTTATTTATTATAAATAAATGTGGCTATTAATATTTAGTTTTGTACATCCACACCTATCTTTTTGGCTTTTATAAAATGTTCAAATTCATTTCTTATCACAATAATTCAAATCTTCTGATCTAAATAAATGCAGGGTTACCGGAAGAATTTACAAGCTGGAACACTTAGAGGCATTCTAAAATATCTGAAGATGGTGTATGCATAGCAAAAAACAATTGTGCGGGTAAAAGAACCATAGATGGGTCTAGTACGCAAGGTTTCCACACTGCAATCTGAACCTTAAAGCGACAATCCAAGTGGCCTTTCTTCTTCTTTTTTTACATAGGATTGAAGCAGGAGGTCTCTGGAACTGAACCCCATTAATTTCAGCCCCAGGGATCCCCTGCATCCGGAGATACTTACCTCCATAGAGGATGCCAGTAGCTGCTATGGCTCGGCTATGTGGTTCATGCAAGGCGGCTTTTCAGAGCTCCGGCATCCAGTGAGCCAATAGAAAGCCATGATATCATCTGGTGTGGCTTCCTATTGGCCCACCTGACCTGGGGCTTTAAACTGCACCGAGATACCGGCACCTGGATTGCGATGAATTACATAGATTGTTTCACTGGAAAATATTCATAATTTTGCTGATTGGACACTACCACATGAAAACTCTTATTGACTTGAATGGGAGATTCCATGTGATAGTGCCAAGATCGGCACCATTGCATGGAGCAACGGTTGTCGAGAAGAGTATCCCCGTTGGTGGGACAACATACATACTGTATACATGCTGGTTCTATAGATCTGATAGCTTTTACACTATACATGTTAAAAGTTACCTCTGTTTAAAAAAAAATGTTACGTACAACATATATGAATCAGAGAAAATATTGGAAAGCTTGTAATACTTTTTATTGAAAGTTAGAGCAGCCTGATCAATATATACATATTTTTCATATACATGTTTCACTTTTAATATATGTTTCTGTTCTTCACAAGTTAAAGCTCTTTTTGTGAGATTCACCATGTGTTAAGACATATTATCCAACTGAATTGCCCCCTAACTTAGTCTAATAAACTTAAAATTGTTTTTATTGCTCCCCTTTGCAATCTGTTTGTTCTACGGAGCGTGGTCCACATTTTACAACTGGGATTATGGTGAATCCTGTTGTGTAGTCTCATTGGTTACTGGAAAGCTTTCTGTGAATCCCAGATGTTTGATTGAGAGACAAAGTCTGCATTTCTCAAGCATTGTTTGCTTAATGGCAACTCAATTCCCCCCCGAACACACTGCTCCTCTCCTGTTTTATTATGAAGTGCATATTAAAAGGCTTTGGGTTTACCGAGTTTTGTAAGTAGGGAGCTATAATTTTGAGAAACTGCCAATCAATGTCATAGCTTATTGCTTTTCTGCTAATCCCACCGTATATTCAGTTTCTACACACAATCCTTAACAGTCTAAAGCAGTGCAGCTCAATCAACTGGCAAAAGCAAGGAGACTTGATTTTTTTCAATAGCAAGGAAAGTAAGATACCATGCAAAATACTTTCTTGTACAAATGAATGTCTTCCATCCCAATCATTTTAGGACAAATATATTTAATCTTTCAAAAGCATTGGCCACAACTGATAAGCTTGTTCATGAGATAAGGACATGTTCCTGTGAACAAGAATAAAACAACTGGGAAATATTTTGCATAGAAGAAAGATAAGCTAAGTAAAAGGGACACCGTATGGCAAGCAACAGAGAGAAAAGGTTTATAGTACGATGGTTGGATCAACTGAATGCTGAAGGTGATTGAGTGTTAATACTTTGGAACAATATGGTTTACAAATTGAATTTGTGTGGTATTCATTGATGGAGAATTAACATTGTGCTGCTGTTAATACAAAGGTAGCTAAAGCATTTGACCTAGTAAAGCATCCCAAGAACTTGCAGTGAAGGCACTTTATGGGATTTTCTGAAGGTCAATTAAGTATTTTACTTTTATTCTAGGGATTAAATAAAGGATGTAATTAAAGGATGGGTACAAGGTATTTTTTTATTTTTTTAAAATGTTTTACCAGGAAGTAATACATTGAGAGTTACCTCTCGTTTTCAAGTATGTCCTGGGCACAGAGTTATAAACAATACATGGTTACATTAAAAGAACAGGGTTATATAGTCAATTCACTGAGATTTCATGGACAGATAGAGTTGGAAAATTGGGTACAGGATATAAAGGGCTTGTGAGTTTCAGATTGCAATAGAGCAGCTTTAACATCACTTTAACATCACCAAACATCAGCGAATGGCAGCAAACGTCGCACACCCTTTGGCTGCGCAAAAGGCTGTCCATCTTTGGGGAAATGCAGATGTACACTTGGGTGGTTGAGATTCACTTCAGCTGTGAACAAACAGTTATTTGTGTCCTCTTGGCTCATTAACATTCCAGTGGGTGTGGTTGACGGTCCACAAAGTACAAGCAAATGTTAACCCTTAGCACGCTGGTCCTATGCAGAGGGGAGCAGCTCTTGAGGAGTCCCAATGAACAGCTATCAGTTGAAAGAATGTGTTGGTGAATTAAGTTTTTAAGTTAATCACAGTACTAAAGTATATTTTCGTCCTTTGCAATAAAAGACTTAAGTGACACTCAAAAGTGTAAACATGGGGGGGGGGGGGGATGTTCTGCTTAACCTCACCAGAAGGAGAAATCCCATCCCAGCTTCAAGTTCTGTGAATCTGAGGAGTACAGCTCAGCGGTGGTAATACATTTTGGATTATATGAATATAAGTTTAGGATGAACTCAGAGTGTATAGTATGCTGGGAAATTTAAACGCAAATACTGTAGGACAAGCCCCTAGAAAATGCAACATGTTCTCGGAATGCCCTGAATGCCTTATGCTTTTCTTCTAAATGTGAGAGTGCAGTGCTGTATCATTTATATATTCTACATATAGTGAAGATAATATATGTGATGTATTTAATAATCAGAACATGATTAAAGAGCTTTTAGTCATCTATTTTAATTTTATTGCCTTGGCACCTAAATTAATGCTGTTTTCAGGACAGATCTGGACACATTGTATCAGTGTATATACATAGACCTAACTATGGAAGCATTTGTGCAGTAGCAGCGATAGTGCAGTAGACCCAAGGTTCCCTTTCATAATGCAGTTATTGGAGTAGTTATGTCATTTCCCTGTAATGTTGGACAATAACTCCCTTTGGGACATATACAAACAATTACAGGCTATGTTAACTTGGTTGAGTGTGACTAAATCAGTGTAACAATAGTTATTTGTGGAATGTTAACACCTTTCCTTTCAGCAATACATGAAATAGTTCAAGGACATAATAACCAATAGAACACAAATACAACCCTACTGATTGAGTTTTTCTTGTAAAATATGCTTTACTGTTTTGTAATTTAGGATTTTTGAGAGAGTTACTGTTAAGGCAATTGAGTTGTTGGAGTCCTCTTAAACAATGACAAATTAACTTATATCTGACCTACAAAAGATAAATCGTCCTTAAATAAAGAAATATGGTTAAAAAAAAGCACTTATAGTATGCAGGTGCTAGTTTGTATTCCAGCCCCCTTACTAATAATTTAATAATCAATATATATTGTTTCTTGTCAATTTCCCCACAAAATGTGTTTTTTTTTGAGAGGATAAGTAAATATATTACGTTAAAGCAACTAAAATCAGCAGTCCAGAAAATCTAAAGTGTAAGGCCGTGTTTATATGGCAAAACACATGTGATGTTGCATGGAGTGGCGCCACACGGCACCAAAACAACCAGCATAAATACAATTAAAGTGCTCATACCGATGGCAACAGTCACGGCGCGCCATACTGCAAAGCAGACGGCTGGGGAAGAGACTTCCAAATTTGTTTTTCTCTGGTGATGGCCGTGTCAAGTGAGCGGTTCAGCCAATGAGGGTGAACCGCTCACGGCCAAGCCTCCTCTGCTCTGTCTCTCCAGTATAATCAAGATGCCGCTCGGTGGCAGCACAGGGTGACGTCACAGGATAGCGCTGCCGCCCTGCAGCTCTTGGTATAATTGAGGCCAAAGACATATAGATGTAATTGAAAACAATATGAAAGTCAGTTTGTATTCCAGAGGGCTTACATTCTAAACAATATAGTGTTAGACAAAGAGATAAAATAAGATGTAATCTGCTGTAAGTGTGGATAATATAGCAGTGTAATCATGTAATCAATCCGAGTCTGCTGGTGTAGAGAAATTCAAGAAAGACATAGAATGTACAAAATATGTAGGAGACAGTTGGGAGAAGATGGACTAACATACAATTAGGTGATAATTTTGAAAGGCTTACTTTTGGAAGAGATCTTTAGTTTATCTTAGAAGATACAGTAGGTAGAGTGGGTGCTTGGATTGACATTAAATACTAAAGCTGATTAATCTGTTCTTGCTACAGATGTAACTAGGGTCATTGCTCCCGCTGTCATGCTATGGTGGGATAGGTTGGGATATTCTGTGTTTTCACTGCCATTGAATCCTATGGAAACTTTGTGATATTCTGCACTACAATGCAATACTGTGGGCAAGATCCACAAATCTCTGTTAACTCAAGGCTCGTAACATACTGTTATGAAAATCAGTAACGGACGTGATGTCCCCTGATGGTACACAAATCCACAAAGCTAATTATATGCAAAAACCACAGCCGTTGGTGATCTCATTGGCATAGACTTAACATCATGTTAGCACTGCCTCATGTTATCTTCAAATAACATGACTCACATAGAGAGAGAGAGAGAGAGAGAGAGAAACATACGTTTAGCAACACTTCGAGAGACACCTGTACACAAAAAGGAGTACACCTTAAAAACCTGTGATATATGCTAATTTAACTTATTTATATATACTTTTTATATCCACACTAGCATGTATCTCAGGTGTGCTCCTTTAAAATAAGATTCTCTGTACCTCTTTAGATTACATCTAACTAACACATCATTAAATCCCTGCGTTAACTATGATGGAGCTCTGTGAATGTGTGTTGTTAGAGGGAACATCTCTTTTGCAAATAATTAGCATTAACGTCCGTTATTGTAACACAAGGGCTGGTTACAGCTGAAAACTGCACTTATCCCTGCGTTTGTGAGCTTTAAAGATACCCGTTAGCACTTAACGAGGCATTAACTTATATTAACGCCTGGTTACGCTAATACCGGAGCTCTGTTGATCTGGGCTTTGTTGATCTAGATCTCTTTATCTGTAGGTAAAATAAAGCTTGCTACTGTACATCTGTAACTTGGTTTTCATTGTGAAAGAGCACCTAATCCAGTAGAAAATGAATAGTAAGCAGGGAGGTTAGAATGAGTGTCTATTGCTGAATGCATGTAATGAAAATCTCCTTCTTTCCTAGTTTTTAGTAGTAGTTTCTACTACAGGTAGTCTTCGTTATCCAACGTTTCACTTTACAACGAATGGCATATCCAACGCTATACAATGCAACCCTATGGGCCGTTTTCCAACACCTGAATGCGTAATGCAACGCTCGCTGCACTGATTAACACGAGACTCACTTTACAACGGTTTCACTATCCAACGCTACTTCCAGAACGGATTCCGTTGGATAACCAAGGACTGCCTGTACAATACTTTGAATACACTGCAGTCATATTCTCACCACCAACGTGCATTTTCCCAAAAGACCCATCCAACTGCCTCATCCAGAATCCATGCAGTACTGCTGCGACACACTTTATTCGAGCAAATACCCAGTATGTACCTGGCAGATACCTGGAATGCGCCGCTCCTCACCTCAGACAAGCCCCGTTGCGTTTGCCTTCCCAGCCATGGTTCATGCCTGGCTGACGGGTGGCTGATCTGTTAAATGATAATGATTAGGATTTAATAGGCTGCAATGCTTCGCGTGTCTACCAGATGGCATAAATTCATGAATTGTAATGCAGTATATATATATATATACTGTGCAGTATTGCAGCCAGCGGGAATAAAATGCTTCAATCCCTGCCTGGAAAATAACGCAATGCACTCGGGCAGAAAACAGTCACAAACCTCAATACACCCGAGTATACCCGAATTCGTGGGACTAGCCGAGCTCGAATAAAGTGTGTCGCCAGTGTACATCAATGACAAAACATTTATCAATCTTTACAACCCCATTCTATTGTTCCACATAAACACTCTCAACTCTCATGATGCTACAAGTGCAACAATATCAATGCAAAGTACCCTAGTACAAGAGCCTTCTGCAGCAAATGATTTACATTTCGGTGCCAATTTTGTGAATTTGGAACATGTATTCCATGGGATGCTGAAAGTGAATCCCTCCCCAAATGATCCTTTGCTATGCTACAGAAGCAGAATTATTTCCTACACTTCAATATGAAGTCTTACTGTTTGTTTTTGTGTTTGGAAATGTCAAGGCAGGTCAAGTAGGAAACAGAAAATAAAGTGCTATAAGAACATGTTCATCTTGTCCCTTTACTTCCCAGGAGGAGAATACTAAACCCAGAAGTGTCTTTTTAACTTGCTGTATTAGGCAGGAAGTGAATAGATGATGGCAACATGCCACAGGAGCAGACTTTCCAAACGACACTCTTCTATTCCCAGTAGAAATGAAAACAAGGCCCTTAATCTGTGCTGATGTTTCCTTGACTTCAGAGGAATTGCAATCATCTGTGATATTTTATTTAGGCTTTATGGTCTGAATTTATGCACCAGCATTACACAGTGGTATTGGTGGTATTGGTTTTCTCCAGTTTTACAACATGTTACAATTTTAGGACGATTTGCCAAGTCATAACACTATTACAAAATGGCCCAAAATAAGCACTAAACAGAGAATAAGCAATGTACTGTTATATATATATATATATATATATATATCAGTACCGTGTTAGCCGAGATTTAATAATCAAAAATGAATAGACGATACCGTTCTGTGGCTAACTAAATGCTTTTATTTGTGCGAGTTTTCGAGATATACTGATCTCTTCTTCCGGCGATGTTACATTGAATAAAGTAGGCAAGGGGTTTACTGAAAAACAGTACATCTTGGAATGTGACTAGATCCCATCCTTCCCCCCTGTGTTGTGTGCGATTTATGACTTGAGGTGTTAAATAGTCCCTGAGTGGGATTGATGTAAGAGTGTGTGTGTGTTTGTACAGTTGTGTGAAAAAGAAAGTACACCCTCTTTGAATTCTATGGTTTAACATAACAGGACATAATAACAATCATCTGTTCCTTAGCAGATCTAAAAATTAGATAAATACAACCTCAGATGAACAACAACACATGACATATTACAGTGTCATGATTTATTTAGCAAAAATTAGGCCAAAATGGAGAAGCTGTGTTTGAAAAACTAAGTACACCCTTACTGCTTGCATAGGAATTAAGATGTTAAGTAGCAGACGGGTGCTAAAAAGAAACCGATACCGGTGCCTAATGTGTCCAATTAGGTACTAGTCCTGGATATCCAGATGAAAAAGTTCAAGTCCCAATGATGCAATCTTATAATCAAGGGATGACCAGATGTGATATCCTCCGTTTGGTATGGAACATGGAATGAAAAAAACAGAATTTAGTGCAACACAGCTAACAAAAAATCACAGACATAGACTCACAAACCAGCACAGACAAGACTCACAAACGCAAAGCTGAAAATATTTTTTTTTTAATACAACTATAAAATAATAAAATGTGGGACGATGCAACATTAATCGAGCCAATCCGGTAGAGTAAAACTGGAAAGCTACTCACAAGACGGCTCTAGAACACAGGCAGTGAGCGCCGAATAGGCGAATGTAATCTGTCCTTCCTTGTCTCAGAAGTTGAATTAACCGCAACGTTCCTCCAAACGTCGTGCTCCTCGAAACCGGACGTGACGTAACCGGATGCCAAATACCGGATACTCCGTCACAGGTAGGCGGGACTCTCGGCGGGATTTTTGAGCGGAGGTTCTTCTTAATTCTGCTCCAGGGAATCAGCACTCAGCTCTCTCTGCTCTCTTCACATACAAACGTCTAACAGTAATGAAAAAACCCTACGCGTTTCGTGCGCTTGCGCACACTTCCTCAGGGGATATGAGTCATGTCAGTGGTGCCCAGTATATACATACAAGACTGCTCTGATTGGCCAATCAATTAAGACATTCCTTAAAGTGATACCTACTTGACACATGATATACAAAACACTGGCTTGAATGGTCTCAATGGCCTGACACATTAGCCCCTTAGGATTTTGATTATGGTGTGTGAGAAAGTGGTAGGACACACTATGGGTTGCTAACCCCTTTTTTATATTATATATGTGCTCATATACTCTCCGTTGGAACGTTCTACTTGTTCGCCCAACATATTGAAAGCCACAAGGGCATTGGAGTAAATATATCACATAAATTGTGTGGCAGTTAATAAATGACCTAATAGGATAAATATTGTGAGTTACATTAGATGTAAAAGTCTTGGTGGTACAGCTATGCGAACATGCCAAACATTTTGTACATTTAAAAAAAACTTTTTCCGACTTAGCAGCTAGTTTGGAATAGTTTAGTGGGCAACTTGGAGCCAATTTGGATTTTAAATTTGTGGCTTTTGTAAAGATGATAGTAGGTTTTGGTGGGAGAATTTCGGCTAGGGTATTATCCCTTAGGAGAATTGGCCAATACTTCTTAATGATCTGTTTAATCTTAGGTGCCATCTCATTATATTGTGTAATGAATGGTACCATCTGATGAAACTTATTTTGTTTATCTTTTTTCTTATATTTAAGCAGATCATCCCTTTCCAGTTTTGTTACCTTTTCTATTGCTTCATTCAAGAGACTCTCTGGATAATTTCTTTCAACGAATTTCTGCTTAAGTTCCTCAGCCTGAGACGCGAAAGCCTCAATATCTGAGCAATTGCGTCTCAGGCGGAGGAACTGCCCCCCTGGAATATTTCTGATCAAAGATGGATCATGTGAGCTGTCAACCCTTAAGTAGGTGTTGGCCTGCACCGACTTGAAAAATGTCTTGGTGTGTAGGGTATTATGAGTGATATAAATATTTAAATCTAAAAAATCAATGTGATCAGTGCTAGATTTGAAAGTTTTGTTTGAAAGACATTTAAGGTTTCTATCATTGTGATTAAGGTAAGTGAAAAAAGTCTCTAATTGTGTTTCACCGCCAGACCAGATGAAAATGACGTCATCTATATAACGTTTCCAGAGCACCAGGCTTGCCTCAAAAGGACAGTTGTTCCAAATAAAATCTTCCCAACTGTCCATAAATATGTTGGCATAACTTGGGGCAAACCTGGTGCCCATGGCGGTTCCGCACACCTGGTTCTAAAATTGAGAATTAAACGTAAAATAATTATGAGTTAAAATGTAATGTATACTGTCCACCAGAAACTGTTTTTTAACTGGTGTCAGTTGAGTGGCCAAGTCTAATTTTCGGGACACTGCCCTGCAGCCCAACTCATGGTCAATGACCGTATATAAAGATGTCACATCCGCTGTTACAAGTATATAGTTGGGCTGCCACTCCAGTTCCCGCAGAACTTGAAGGATATGGGTCGACTCCCTTAAATAAGACCTGCCACTTGCTACAATTGGCTGGTGCAATGATATTTTTATGAATTTTGGGTATAAAATAAAATAAAGGGGTGCGTGGAAACTGAATAAATAAATTCTCAGCTTCTTCTGTAGTGATTGCCTTATTTTCCAAGCCTGTGCTGAGCAAGACCTCTAGATCAGCTTTATATAAGTCCAAGGGGTCTTTGAGAAGGGGGAGGTATGTGGCCATGTCACCCAATAACCTATTGGACTCTTCTATGTAGTAATGTGTGTCCATTACCACAATACCTCCTCCCTTGTCAGCAGATTTAATAACAATCAGTTCGTTTATTTCTAGTTTTTCTAAAGCTTCTTTTTCTTTGATGTTTAAATTGTCGGTTTTGATCTTATATGATCTACTAGAATGTTCCAAGTCCTTAGTGACCATCTCGACAAAAGAGCTAACTAGATGACTGTAACAGGGGACTTATCCCTGTTCACAAATGTGCCTCTAATCCAGCAGTGTGGGGGTTAACTGCTGGTAGGCAATTAACTAACACCACCTGCCTGATTTAGATGGCTTAGAAAAGCCTGTCTTTTGAGACAGGAAGTGAGACTCCTTAGCTGACGTGTGAGCTGAACAAGGAAACAGAGCAGAGGTTCTTGAGTCTCCCAGGAGAGACTGACCAAGAGAACACAGATCTCTGGAGCTGACAGATAAGACTTCTAAACCTGGATGCTGATAATCCGGAGAAAAGGCAGCAACCCTGGAAACAGATAAGACTTTATTTTCCATTGATTGTTATCCATATATATATATATCTATATGACTTGGGCTGATGAATAGCCTGGGTAGCCACCCAGTTAAAAGGGGCTGAAATAGAAGGATACATATATGCCAAAGTGGAGCAAGTTTTATTGGGCTCACTATTTCTCTGATGTTGATTTTTGCTGTGTTTTAAGCGACAGGCACAATAAAGCCTTGTTATGATTTCACCTTACAACAGTCTCAATTGTGTACCTCTGCACATGTCCTCCTACATATGGTGTCAGAAATTTGGGATGAGAGGAGCCCTTTCAAGTTTAAAGGGCTGGAGATTGCCTGTGGAATTTTTTTTTGTGCTTTTGCTTGCATACAGTCTTGCAAACAAACCTGAGCAACAAAAACAAAGATTCACCTGCAGCAGAGATCAGAATTAAAGGGATACACACTTAGGCAGGAAACTTACACTGCACTGAAACCTACAAAACCACAGATGAACTCTTTTCCCCAATCCCAGGAGGAGAGAAACTGCTGAAGCAGCTAAACCTTATTTGCCTATTACAAAGTGTAATATGGTCATTGAAATAGGGGTTTTGCCTTCCAGCCATAGTCAGGGTTCAAGAAGTGAGTTAGCCCTTAAAAAGGGATAGGTGTTTGTTGTTTTCAAAAGTTTCGCTGAAGCAGTGAATACAGATGGTGACCCACGAGCGGTACTGATTTTGCAAATAAAGGTTGCCACACCGCATAGGGCTACCAGCTGTGAATGGAGTATATGCAGAAAAGTGTGAAAATTGATACAAGACTGTGCTGAAGCAGGGGAATTTTTAGCAAACAAATGCTGAGGGTAAAATTGCCCTACAGGGGAAAAAAGGATTGCTGAACTGTGTAAAATGTATTCCAAAGCCAACTGCTGAGTGTTGAGTCACCCTGCCGGGAATGAAAGAAATATTCCACTGCAAAGAATGTTTTTTTTTCTGCAAGTAAAAAAAGTATACCTATGTATCTTGGGAGCAAAACAGACACCCAAAGTGTGAAGTGTGAATGCCATAATACCCAAAGATGAGACTGAAAATTACTGAACTCAAGCAGAAAACCAAATTCTGTTGCTGAAGCGGAGGGATTGCACCTGGCAAGTAAATGGTGTAAAGCAAACAGAAGTTTTTTCCTAGCAACTACACATTCAGCATACCTAATGAGAGATTATACCTAGCAAGTGAATGGTGTAAAGCAAATAGACGTTTTTACCTAGCAACTGCACTTCTTGTATACCTGATAAGAGAAAATGCATGCACAGTACTGCTGATATTGTAAAACTTACCCAAGAAAGAAAAGTCTACAGAGATGCCTGTGAGAGCTAAGACCTCTACAAGCAAAATATGCCCACCTGCAGGACTACCACAATTGGGGGTTCTAGCAAATACAGTGGCAACAGCTGCAATAGCACCTCCTGAGGTCAGGAAGAAAATAACGCCTAATAGCCTAAAAATGGAGGACAAGATGCAGCGTTCTTGTAATAAACCCTACCCCACGGAAGAGTGGCCCTTCCAGTCCAATAAAGAGGAAGACATCTCTTATGGGGAACCCAAACTGAGTCACACCCACAAAACACCCCAAGAATGGTGGGGGTGCCTGAACTCGGTACGAACCGAAAAGACCGCTCCCTATGATGACGAATATGATCGTGGGAGAAAGAGCGGGAACAGTGGATCACCGAATATTTCCGTCAACTATTACAGTTGCAAGAAAAGCCAGGTGGATCCAGTGACGCTGCTAAAATTTCGAATGAAGATGGAGACCCCAGTATCCCTGAGGGGACGGTGTCATCCAAAACGAAAAGGCAAAAAAAGAAAAAGAAAAGCGGTTCTTCACTTACCGTGGAAGGAACAGACACATCTGTAGATCTTGTGGAGGAAAGGGGGGTCCGAAATGCCCTGCAGCCTAGAGAAAATGGAGAAGTCGTCCCGCGGATGACCAAATATCCAGAGGGCCCAAGGCAGAAGTCGTGTACCCCAAAGAAGTGTCTGTCCGGTGCTAATAGTGAAAAAACCTCAACCAACCATCCCAGGGAAGCGGAGCCGGAACCGGTGAGTGACGATCCCTTGACCAGCCCTGGGGATGCCCTGAAGGTTGCCAGGCGTGACTGTGATCGGCTACGGGAAAATAATGTGAAGCTACAGAAAGATGTGCTCACAATGTACTCTTTGGCCAGGACAGAATTGGACGATCTCAAGACTGAGCTAGATACTGCAAACTCTACTATTACCGCCATGGATGAAAAGCAGAGCCAATCTGATAAAATGATGGCTAAGCTGAAGCAGAAGTATGAGGAGGCACTGAAGCAGATGACAGTCTTCCAGCAAGAGATGCACACTCTTCGCATAGAGCTGAATGCCTCACAACAGGAGGTCAACAATGTCCGGGCAGAGGTGGACGTATCTCAGAAAGAGTTTCAGACACTCCGCAGAGCACTGGATGCCTCACATCATGAGACCAACAGCTGCCGCACAGATCTGGAAGTTTCCAGAAAGGAACTACACAGTCTCACTGAGGAGCTGGACATATCTAAAGAAACTATTGTCAATCTTGATAGTGATCTCAAAGTCTCTCAGAAGGAGCTTCAGACCCTCAACCTAGAGAAGGAAGACTCACGCCAGGAGACTGTCATTCTCAAAGCAGATGTGCGTAAATGGAAGGAGGACTGCAAAGAGGCCCTGAAGAATACAGAGACTGAAAAAGGAGAAAATTCAAGATTAAAAAGAGAAAACTTAAGCAGAGCACCGACTGCAGAACCAAATGCAAGGTCTGCGTACACACCTCCAGTATGCTGAGGAGAAGCAGCAAATGCTGCAGGAAGAAAAGCTGCAGGCTGCTAAAGAGGTACAAGCACTGCAGGAACGTCTGAATACCCAGTACGTCCCCACAGAGCAGTTTGAGGAGCTAGAGGCCACGCTGCATGTCTTCAGAGCATAATTGGAGGCAGAGCTTCGATACCAAGTGACTCTGTATGAGAGGGAGCGTGAGAAGGCTCAGAAACTGGAGCAAGAGCTAGAGAGACAGAGAGACTGTTCCATTCCCTTGAGTCAGTACACCAAGGAGAAAACAGACGCAGCGGCAACCTTAACGACAAAAATTACAGAGCTCCAGAATATGAAGGAGACACTGATACAGACTCAGAGAAAGAACAGTGCGCAGATAAATTCCCTGAGAAGAGACTTGCAAGACGCACTCAAACAGATTGAGACTCTGCAGACCAGTAACTTACAGATTCCTCCAATACGGAAAAAGGTATTGGCTCTGCCCAAGCACCAGTATCCCACAGTAACTAATACCCGTGAGGACAAGGGTACAGTGAGAGTTGGGGACTCCACGCACCTTCAAAACAAGATTATGAAGTTTGAGCCACCTAAGAAAGCACTAGCCAAACCTACAGCTGCCCAGCAGGCAACAAACAGAGGTAGGAGTGCAGAATCAAAGTCAGAAGAATCCTTAGCTGAGGAAGCTGAAAAGATAGGACGTTCTCTGGAAAGGGCAGTGGAGGTGCAACTCCGTCCCAAAGAAGCTGAACTGGTGACTCCGTTGTGTGGAGGAGGTGCAGAAAGACCGCTTCAAAAGCGGAAAACTCTAAGGGCTAGTCCTAACTGCTCTACAACTGTTGCCATACAGTTTGTCTACAAAAAGAGGAGTGCCCGACGCAACAGAAATCTCATGACCGCGCAATCGGTAAAAAGACTTTACTTGGAAAAAGTCCTCCTCGAGTGACTGAGTGCTGATCTCAAGCACCTTTGGGAGGAGACAAAAATAAACTGGAGAAAGGGCTCCAATCCCAGCAGGACAGAGGGTTCTCTTCCTCCATCCACTCTCATTCAAGTCACAAAGATCTCGAATGAGAGTGGAAGGATGGGCTTTGGCCGTGGTAAGCCCGAGCTTCCCACAGACAGGGGAGGTATGTAACAGGGGACTTATCCCTGTTCACAAATGTGCCTCTAATCCAGCAGTGTGGTGGTTAACTGCTGGTAGGCAATTAACTAACACCATCTGCCTGATTTAGATGGCTTAGAAAAGCCTGTCTTTTGAGACAGGAAGTGAGACTCCTTAGCTCACGTGTGAGCTGAACAAGGAAACAGAGCAGAGGTACTTGAGTCTCCCAGGAGAGACTGACCAAGAGAACACAGATCTCTGGAGCTGACAAATAAGACTTCTAAACCTGGATGCTGATAATCCGAGAAAAGGCAGCAACCCTGGAAACAGATGACTTTATTTTCCATTGACTGTTGTCCATATAGATATATATATCTATATGACTTGGGCTGATGAATAGCCTGGGTAGCCACCCAGTTAAAAGGGGCTGAAATAGCAGGATACATATATGCCAAAGTGGAGCAAGTTTTATTGGGCTCACTATTTCTCTGATGTTGATTTTTGCTGTGTTTTAAGCGACAGGCACAATAAAGCCTTGTTATGATTTCACCTTACAACAGTCTCCATTGTGTACCTCTGCACATGTCCTCCTACAATGACCCTGAGCAAATCTTGGATAAAATGTTGATTTTTTCCTGAAACAATTTCCTGGAATCTGATCAATATTAACCTCTTTGCTACTACTAGGATTTTGATTTGATATAGCATCCCTTATAAAGTATTTCTTTAGGGCCAGTTTCCTAGCAAATTTATGAACATCAATGTATAGATTAAAACTATTTGGACCGCAAACTAGAGAAAAGGTAAGTCCCTTGCCCAGTACACGTTTTTCCAAATTAGTTAATGAATACTGACTTAGATTGAATACATTGAAATGTTTTATCTCTCTATTCACTCTATGTCTACTAGCACCTCCTCTTCTTCCTCTAGTCCTCTTTTTTGTAGTTTAGAGGTGGTATAGGGTCCACATAGGATTTTTTGATTTCCACTTCTGGGAAGATATGGTCCCTTTCCTTCCTCCATTCTAAAAAAGAGAATTGTGTGTTATTTGCAGGTGTGGGTAAGGGTGTGTATGAAACACTTTCTGCCTCACTTTATGATTCAATATCGGTGAGCACAGTGTATTTATTATTTGTAACAATACTCGCTTGTTGTAATTTAATCAATGCGTCATATCGTTCTTTTGCTTTTTTGTTTGTTGGAGATAAAGATTTTTATCATGTGTAGGTAATTTAACCTCCATAATTGGTGTTTGGCATGTTCGCATAGCTGTACCACCAAGATTTTACATCTAATGTAACTCACAATATTTATCCTATCAGGTCATTTATTAACTGCCACACAACTTATGTGATATATTTACTCCAATGCCCTTGTGGCTTACAATATGTTGGGCGAACAAGTAGAACATTCCAACGGAGAGTATATGAGCACATATACAATATAAAAAAGGGGTTAGCAACCCATAGTGTGTCCCACCACTTTCTCACACACCATAATCAAAATCCTAAGGGGCTAATGTGTCAGGCCATTGAGACCATTCAAGCTAGTTCAAGAGGGGGGAATAGATTGCAGAGATGCAGTGTGCGTGAGGCATACTGGATCTATGAATTACAGACTCTCTCTCCAAGAGGTCTTAATATTGATTTTGAGTTAGGAGCTTTTTTATAATAATATGATATCATTAGGTTAAAGTACATGCAAACCTTTGTTTTTAGTTATATGGTTGTTTTATGTTGTCACGTGTAGATGATTGTTGTATATTGCTAATTGTGTTTTCTGTTTCATGCAAAGCTGTTTAAATGTCAGTGTTTTGTATATCATGTGTCAAGTAGGTATCACTTTAAGGAATGTCTTAATTGATTGGCCAATCAGATCAGTCTTATATGGATATATACTAGGGCACCACTGACATGACTCATACCCCTGAGGAAGTGTGCGCAAGCGCACGAAACGCGTAGGGTTTTTTCATTACTGTTGGACGTTTGCACGTGAAGAGAGCAGAGAGAGCTGAGTGCTGATTCCCTGGAGCAGAATTAAGAAGAACCTCCGCTCGAAAATCCCGCCGAGAGTCCCGCCTACCTGAGACGGAGTATCCGGTATTTGGCATCCGGTGACGTCACTTCCGGTTTCGAGGAGCACGACGTTTGGAGGAACGTTGCGGTTAATTCAACTTCTGAGACCAGGAAGGACAGATTACATTTGCCTATTCGGCGCTCATTGCCTGTATTCTAGAGCCGTCTTGTGAGTAGCTTTCCAGTTTTACTCTACCGGATTGGCTCGATTAGTGTTGCATCGTCCCACATTTTATTATTTTATAGTTGTATTAAACAATTTGTATTTTCAGCTTTGCGTTTGTGAGTCTTGTCTGTGCTGGTTTGTGAGTCTATGTCTGTGATTTTTTGTTAGCTGTGTTGCACTAAATTCTGTTTTTTTCATTCCATGTTCCATACCAAACGGAGGATATCACATCTGGTCATCCCTTGATTATAAGATTGCATCATTGGGACCTGAACTTTTTCATCTGGATATCCAGGACTAATACCTAATTGGACACATTAGGCACCGGTATCGCTTTCTTTTTTGTCTCTGTTATCTCTGATTATACTATCAGTGTTCTACAAGGCTGCCTCAGACCTCATAGGGGTTGCACTTAATTAGAGTTTAATTATCATCAATACCTCATTAGCGCTATTCTACATCACCCCTTTTTTTCTTCAGTAGATGGGTGCTGCTAATCAAATGCTCTTGATTAATTGATCATCAGCAAGTGTGACCACCTCTATAAAAGCCGAAGTTTTTACAGTTTTCTGGTCTGGAGCATTCAGTTGTGTGTTAACACAATGCCAAGGAGGAAAGACATCAGCAATGATCTTTGAGAAGCAATTGTTGCTGCCCATCAATCCGGGAAGTGTTATAAGGCCATTTCCAAACAATTTAAAGTCCATCATTCTACAGTGAGAAAGATTATTCAAAAGTGGAAAACATTCAAGACAGTTGCCAATCTTCCCAGGAGTGGACATCCCAGCAAATTCACCCCAAGGTCAGACCGTGCAATGCTCTGAGAAATTGCAAAAAAAACAAGAGTTACATCTCAGACTCTACAGGCCTCAGTTAGCATGTTAAATGTTAAAGTTCATGACGTTACAATTAGAAAAAGACTGAACAAGTATGGTTTGTTTGGAAGCGTTGCCTTGAGAAAGCCTCTTCTCTCTAAAAAGAACATGGCAGCACGGCTTGGGTTTGCAAAGTTGCATCTGAACAAACCATAAGACTTCTGGAACAATGTCCTTTGGAAAGAAGAGACCAAAGTGGAGATGTTTGGCCATAATGCAAAGCGCCATGTTTGGCGACAACCAAACACAGCATATCAGCACAAACACCTCATACCAACTGTCAAGCACGGTGGTGGAGGGGTGATGATTTGGACTTGTTTGCAGCCACAGGACCTGGGAACCTTGCAGTCATTGAGTCGACCACGAATTCCTCTGTATACCAAAGTATTCTAGAGTCAAATGTCAGGCCATCTGTCCGACAGCTAAAGCTTGGCCGAAATTGGGTCATGCAACAGCACAATGATCCCAAGCACACCAGCAAATCTACAACAGAGTGGCTGAAAAAGAAAAGAATGAAGGTGTTGCAATGGCCCAGTCAAAGTCCAGACCTCAACCCGATTGAAATACTGTGGCTGGACCTTAAGAGATGCCCACAAACCTCAATGAACTGAAGCAACGTTGTAAAGAAGAGTGGGACAAAATTCCTCCACAACGATGTGAGAGACTAATAAAGTCATACAGAAAACGATTACTTCAAGTTATTGCTGCTAAAGGTGGTTCTACAAGCTATTGAATCATAAGGTATACTTAGTTTTTCACACATAGCTTCTCCATTTTGACTTTATTTTTGTTAAATAATCATGACACGGTGTAAGATGTCATGTGTTGTTGTTCATCTGAGGTTGTATTTACCTAATTTTAAGACCTGCTAAGAAACAAATGATTGTTATTATGTCCTGATATGTAAAACCATAGAATTCAAAGAGGGTGTACTTTCTTTTTCACACCACTGTAAGTATGTAAATATAAATAAATAAAGAGCACACAGTGTATACAGCACTTTACAAAAGGTGTGTGTGGAGTGGGAGTTTATATCAATGGTGTGGGTAGGTGTGGAAATGTGAGAAGGTGTTGCATTACTAAAAGTGTGTGTAGATACTATGTGGTCCCTATTGATATATAAGGATGGAATTACATAGAGTATTTGTATGTGTAAGAGACAGCTGTGCGTGCATACATATAGCGCAGTATGTATAGACATGGCCTATAGCACTCATGGGAAGAGAGTTCTTGCGTGTCAGTAGTGACTCATAAAACTTCGGTCTCGGTTTAAGCCACCGCTAAGTGTCCCGATCAGTTAACACATTCTGGGGAAAAAACAAAGGAATTAACCCCTCCAAAAAGCGCTAACCTACACTAAATTAATTATTAGGTGCTAACAATAATGTGCTAAACAATATGTGTCATAACAAACATCAAAGTGAGAACCAAAAATTATAAATATAAATCAAGCAGCTTGGTGACAATATGACAGGCTATTCCAAACCTGATAACAAAAGTGCACAAACAAATATAAAGTCCCCAGCGCTATAAGTCCAAGATACCGTGACCTTAAAGGAAGTCTCTAATCTTTCAAGATGGTAGTTGGGCTTGATAAAGATGTTCCAGATTGGACGGTGTCTTTGATGTAGATGAGTACACCTTCTGAAATACAGATGACAGACACACCTGATTGCGCAGCGTATTTCTACAATCAGATCCCTATCTAAGATAGTACAGAATCTTACTCACATAAGTTACATACAAACACACAGATGGAACAAGTTTAACAGTCCCTGGCATCGGGGTAAGCTGCTAACACGCTACCGTTGCTGCCCTGGAGGATTAATGCTGTAGGGATCAGATCCAGAAGCACGGACCCCACAGCGCTATCGCAGCAGACAGTATTTCCAGATCTTGCTCAATACACACACACATATACATATACATATACATATACATATATATTCAGTTTAGATACAAGTTCAATTGATCTATGTGGAGGCTTGATGCCTTTTATTTACAGATGTGGCATACAGATGCAGATGTAGCATGTACAGTAGCAGGTTTTTGGCACGTGTTTATGTGGTGCATTATTTTAATGCTGGCGTGTTATTTAACAATATGGCTGTTGAAAACAATAGTTTCGGAGATAACACATGTGTTATGTAATGCATTATTTTGTGTGTAATTTCACGTCTACGAGGGTAATAACGTCTGCTACATCTGTACAGTGCTTCTCCAAACTCAAGAGGTCAAATTCCAATGGATACATTGGATCCAATTCTAATTCAAATGTTTCTATTCTGACTACTACAAGTATGCTCTCTGCATGGCGATTATTGGCAAAGGTACTAAAAGGATATTTGTTATTGAATGTAATTCTTGTTTAAAGCTATATTGCGGTGTCCAAACTACAATTATATCCTGATTTGATCATCAAAAAAAATATTGGAATTGCAAGGCTTTCTGATGGAACATAGAGATGTTTGTTCTTCTATTATGTTATAATGTTGTTGTTGTTGTTGTTGTTGTTGTTGTTTAAACAGGGTGGCATATTTCAGAAACTTGCTTTATGAAAGTGATGTCAAGTTACCTGTTATTAAATTGAAACTGGTGCGAAATAACTTGCTGCAACTGCTTTTACACTTCATAAAAGTCCATGCTAGAATAGTCAATTTTGACTTGGATAATAGGAACCCTGACCATCTAAATCAGATGCTTTAAACATTGTGATTTGCAAAGAAAGAAATTCACTGAAACCACAGGGACTGTCGCACAGCAATCACGTTGACATACTGTATGATTGAGGTATGATAACCTGTATTGCACCTTAGTTAATCCCAGATAGAGTTGTTCTTGCTAATTTGTGTCCAGATTCCTATTTCGGAAACACTGTTGCATTCAAAGAATATTTTTTTAACTAAAATGTTTTGTTTTTTTGTGTCCCTATGGACATAAGGGTGGTAAACATACATTTAGCACTCACTTAACGTCAAAATTTTGAATGCTTTTTCCCAGCTAGCAATATGTACCCATAGGGAGGGAGTCATGGTAACGCTACACCTGCAGAGTACTATTTTCAATGTAATTACATTACATTATTAAAGATCCAAAAAAGAGAATCAAGGGTTAATGGTTAAACCAATTTGAACTAAGGGCTCAGATCCTTATGAGAGGAAAATGTCAATTCTGTGCCTTTTGGCTGCAATATTTCCTCTTAGCACTGGGAATAAATTCAAAACTGCTGTGTGACTGCTGTTCAAGGCTTTTATCCTTTTAAGCAACTAAATATTTGAAGGCAGAAAGCAAATGTGTGAATGCTGTTAATTTCACAAAGCTTCTAACTTCTATTAACCCCATTGAGCGCCAGTTGGCCTGACTGAATGGGGTTAAGTAGGAAGCCTATTATAACTCAACAGCACAATGTTTTATTTGTGACAAGTGAACACACAATTAGACCACAGCTTAGTAAACAAAGATGTGCTGTATGAGTCAATTTCACACTTTTATAAAGACTTAAAAAGGTATTTTAAAAAAACACCTCAAGAGAACTGCGGTTTCAGAGTTCCATTCCATATATGATCATTATTTAGAACAGGGTTGATGTACACGCACTTAGGCATGTAACACCTTCTATGCCATGTTTAATATTTGTTTTTGATTTTAAGATATAATTGACATGTTTCCAACTATAGGCATGAAATCTTACTGACAGAAACACAGTTATAATGATTCAGCATCCTCAATATATCAACTATCAGGGAATATACAATGATGCTACTGTACTTTTGATGAGGGATTGTGGTCCATATTTATTAGGCGTTGCTATTCCTCAAGACAACCTCAGGTTTCGGAAGACAGCTTGTGACCATATTTACTTGAATGGGCCACAAAGTGTTTTCCAGCACCAGAAGTCATCTTGTAAACATGGCCATTTACCTTGCTTAGGAAAGAAGGAAACATCCTTTTCACAGTTGCTGTAATTAGGCAGGATATAAAGCAGCTTGACAGAAGCTCCGAAGAAGAGAAAAGCTGTAGCACACCAGCCTTCAATATATTTTCTTTATTGTGTCCACGTTTCGTTGACAGTATTACAACTTCATCAGGACTATAGAAATAACTTATGTAAATGTGCTTTATATAGTGACCAATGCTACAAAACACCCGCAAAAAATAAGCTCTGCTCCAATGGACCAACAGCAAGGACCTCCCACTTGACATCACAAAAATCAGCCAGTGACGGCCATCACAGTTTATACATATGCAGAAATATAATTGTTGGTAATCTACAGATGAAGCGGACATTCATTTTCCTGCTGACTCTTTTTATAGGCACATACACAATGCGCCAGCAGGAGCAGACACCATTAGCTCGAGCAAATAAAGGGGCACGGCTTATGCTTTATTGAACCTGCAGGTGGTGAAATGCCTACTGCATCTGTAATTCTATTCAATTAAGTGACAAAGCTCCGTTGTCCCAAAAGGGTTTATGCTAAATGTATGCTACAAGAACTGAAAGTAGTAGATCCGTCTTGATCCTATGAATCACCTTTTAAAAACAAGGAAAATAGCTAGTTTTTAAGCAAAAACATAATACCACTTCCTATTTCTAGTATCATCACTCTTCGATCACTGTGTTTCACAGGTTGTGGCCAATATTTACTAAGCAGTCCTCTTCCAGAAGACAACTTACTACCCGTTCAAGTAGATAGGCTGCAAGGTGTCTTCCAGCACCAGAGGATGCCTTACGGCAGAAGACTGCTTAGTAAATAAGGGCCAGTACTTTAATTTAATTGTAGCTTATTGAATATCATGCCACAAGCCTTTCCCAATGTGTACAATACTTTCATTACCCAACCTCAGACCAAAATAACCAGTCACGGACGTTGTGACATTGTAGAGTATAAAAAATATGCACGACCTATAAAAATCAGCAAAGTCTTTGAAATGCTAAGTTACATACAGCAGCAGCTTTATTTAATATAAAACCTTAGATGTCCTAGAGGATTATAACGTAATGCCTTTGATCGTGGCCTTTTCAAGCTTTTTTTTTCTGTCTCCTACATTTTAAAGGGGTGTGATGGGCAACCGTGTAAGTTTTGCCTTCGTTCACCAACTTCCATCTTATTATTCATCACATCCATTTTTTTTTTAAAGCTCTCAATAATACCAAACTTAAAGATAAACTAAAATTAATTTTTCATAAATGTTAGCACTCTCTTCTTTCTAGAATACGAAACCTTGTTCAATTAAATGAAGATGCATGCTCATAAAACCTTGATTTCTTTCCACACTTCTCTTCATCCCTTAATCCGCCTTGGATAGAAAGCATGTTGAGTTAAATTCCAATCATCAATTAACTCCCTTTTTATTTCAGTTGTGTCTTTATTTCAAGATATGGGGAAGCATTTTGATTTTTACCTAACTTAATTGAAAGGGATTACTTTATTGCACAAACTAAGTAATTTTAATTTTTAAAATGAAAATTAGTCCAAGGGGCTGATGGTAAAATTAGACTTTCTGCAGAGCTCTTTGTCGTTGGTTCATTGACGTAAATGTTATATGTTCTTTGCTTTTTTCCATATTCCAATTAACTGAAGCTTTAGCAACTCTCACCAGACATATGTACTACCTAAATATTATTCGTCTATAGGCTTAAGAAATTGGAAGGTTTAATGAACCAATACATAGATGTAATAGACTATGTACAGATGTGGTAGGACTTACTGTCGCCAGCACTAAGGCCAAAAAAACAAATGGACGTAACCCTGGGGACAGTGTCTGCCGAAATAGCATTGCGGGGGGCCCATGCTTCGGGATCGGACCCCATGTAGTGTCCGTCCGGACCATGATCAGCACGGCCGCTGGACAGCAAGCGGCCACAGCAACACAAACAGTAAATCTTGCTACATTTGGACACAGCTTTTTAAATATCAGTGCTCATGAATGAGAGACCTTTTTTATATCTGTATCAAATAATAACAATTAATTGTTTACAGTGCTAGTAAGTTTGCACAGCCTTGGAAATGGGCACCAAACCTGTATGTTCCACTGCTGAGACCAGTACCGTAGCTATAACATTGTAAAGCATGCACCAACAAATATTATATCAAGTATACATAATGTAGTCCTTATATCAAGTATACATAATGTAGTCCTTAAGTATACAATGTTGTCCTTATGAACAACATAGTCCAACTGTAGAGAGCTGGTGTATAACAAGTGTGTTAAATATAAAGCAACAAGATTTACATACAAAAAATATCAGCTCATGTACAGTATATCTAAGGTGTTGATTATTGATATTTAATTATATTTAGAAACCTTTGAAATTATGTCGTTCACTGAACAAACCTTAAAGCAGCAATACTACACCCCCCCCTCCTTTTTTTTCTTATTTCCTTTTTACATGTAAAGCATGGGACAATGTACAATTCTACATCCTTACCTAAGCTGGCAATCGTTTGGTGCCCCTGTTATAAATGTATCAAAATCCTGATTGTGTGCCTAATGAAATGGCTGCCTTCTGACTATGTATGTGCTGCAGTGTGTGAAATGCTGCAGCTGGTATGTAGCATTATATTACTAAGTGTAACACATTATTTTTACAGATTTCAGAGCAATATACAGTCTTCTGTTTGAAACACAGCAACATATCTGTTTGTGATACTTTGCTGTCAAAGGGAAGAGCTCAAATAGGTGTGTGTCAGAGCCTGTTTCAGTAGAGGAAGACTTTCTAAATGGTTGATGTAGCAACCACCGGATGATCAGTACATTAAAAAAAATCATTAAAACAGGCATTAGGATTTAAAAAAAACTAAATGCAGACAGTATTATCTAATACTACAGAACTAATTTATTTTAAAAAAAAAATAAAGCATGCGGTTTTTCACGTATTTGTGCTTAAGTGCTATGAGGATTTTGTGAGTGTGACTCGTCATTGCAAAATTCTGAGCAGAGAGATAATGTATGTAAGAAAGATATTGAGGATATAAGAAACAAGTAGTCCCACAAATGCTACAATTACTTCATTTTCTAGCCGACTTTCTAACTAATCAGATACATTTGTAGCAGAATAATTAAATATTAGGCGCAATTAATACAGATACGTTCACACGTGACACTTGGGGAGTCTTTGAGCCAGTATGTCTTTTGGTCATTTCACAAGATACTGTATATCACAAACCGGACACAGGGCTAAAAAATAAATAAATAGTGAAATCATTCTATAATACTGCAAGAATCAGCAACATTTCACAACACGAAGAGATCCAGACACACGAAATAGGGCTTTTGAAGGGTAGGAGAGGGAGGGGGAGAGTCCTATTGAGTAGAGTACTCACTGACTGGTCGTCATGCGCTGCATAAAATTTCATTTGCAGCCATTTTGTCAGTGCTACCTGGTTGAAAGTGATTGAATTCATTCCAACTGACATTGATCTCCTCAGCAAAGTGATTATTACCTCAATGGAATTTTTTTTTTTTGTAAACACTGCCCCAGGAAAATGCGTTGTCTGTACAAATGTATGCTGCTGAAAATGAATTCTACACCAAAGGGACAATGGCCGATATTTACGAAGCAACGGTTTGGGACATTTGAGCCTGGCCATTAAGCTGCGGCCAAATCTCCGCCAGCGATTAGCCGCAAGGGACCTCACCGCAGAGATCCTTCGCCGGCCTCTTCGTCACTAAGGTAAGTTACTAACTTTAGCTCTTGCCCTAAAATGCCCTAATATTAACCCCTAATACTAACGCTACACCCTACTCTAAAAACTTAACCCCTTACCCACAACCCCTAATGTTAACCCCCTACCTTAACCACTAAAACCCTAAAGTTAAATTCTGACCTAAAGCACTAAAACCCCTAAAGTTAACCCCATACCATTACCACTAAACCCCCTAACGTTAAGCCCATACCACTAAACCCCCTAAAGTTAACCCCTACCATTACCATTAAACCCCCTAAAGTTAACCCCTACCCATAAAACCTCTAAAGTTAACCCCCTACCCATACCACTAACCCCCCTAAAGTTAACACTCTACCCATACCACTAAAACTTCTAAAGTTAAACCCCTACCCATACCACTAAACCCTGTAAAGTTAACCCCCTACCCTAACCACTAAACCCCCTAAAGTTAACCCCATACCGATACCACTAAACCCCTTAAAGTTAACCCCCTACCCTAACCACTAAACCCCCTAAAGTTAACCCCATACCCTAACCACTAAAATTACCAATGTTCCAGTGATACATTACCTGTGGTGGCGATCTGTCCTGGCAGTGAAATGGCTGCAGCTGAATGGTTGTGGCTAAATTGCCATGGCTAATTGTCCTAGATGCAATTTCACAATGGGGGGACATATTTCGAAAGGCTTGCCAACATTATTTGACATCCATATTTTCTGAAATAGGCAATAGAAATGATTTATAGATTAATTTTTGTGACTAAGATGAAAATAAAAAGTAAAGGCAGTTTTTAATGGAGAGGTATAATCTCCTGAAAATTCAACTGGGGCTTAATGCAAGTGGCTGTTTGTGCGTTTAGTTTTTTCTTTATGACATGGAGAAACTGGTAAGACGCCAATCACTTCACTCCTATGAAATGATAAATGGCATCTTCATATTGATTCACAATTTTTTTTATTGAAACTTGTCAAAATTACCGTATAAAAAAATGTAAAAATGTGTATACCATTGAACTGTGTAATACTATGATCCATATAATTTTTGAAGAAGACGAGTAGCAAGTATTTAGTGGTCAAAGTCAGTGATAGATAGGAGATGAACTCCCGAATACCGTGCTCAGCTAGATGGGAATCTTTGCAAGGGTATATGCAGATAGTGTATCATGTACAGAGTAATGGTTTAACATCCAGGAAGGAACAATCTTCTATAGCATGTATACCGTGTCATCCATGAATTTAACCCCTTCCTGTAACTGTAGGACCTGTATCTCCAGGTAAAGTCAGTGATAAATGTCTGACTACCTGATAACAGTATGTTGTCCCCTAGGAAGCATATGGGTGCATAAGGATAAGCCCCCAGCTGTGATTAAACAGGCTGGGGTACTCACGGTTGTAGAGGTGGATGTTCTTTCAGCGTGCGTCACGCTAATGATGAGCATATGTAGAAATCCTCAAAGAGGTAGGAGCGGAGCACAGCAGAATGGATGCAGGGGCTGAACACCAGAGTAAATAAAAATCCTTTAATTCACGATCAACATCATGGTAGTGGATAGACAAACTTCTCTTACGCGTTTCAGGCTTTCGCCCTTTATCAAAGAGAACCTCTTTGATAAAGGGCGAAAGCCTGAAACGCGTAAGAGAAGTTTGTCTATCCACTACCATGATGTTGATCGTGAATTAAAGGATTTTTATTTACTCTGGTGTTCAGCCCCTGCATCCATTCTGCTGTGCTCCGCTCCTACCTCTTTTAGTGGTCAAAGTCTCACATCTTCAAACATTGATCTTATTGTACAGAGAGTTGTTTTGGCTTTGCACCACATTACTTAAACACTTTGGCCACTATTGCATTCTGTCATATTTTGTATTGTTAGATAACAAGTAAGATTCCTAGGAGAGTAGCTAGTAAAATTGAGGTTTGTCTTTTTCCTCGAACCCTACAGGATTTTAAATTCTACCCGAGTGTTCGAAATAATGAATTCTCAGAAGAGCCCTGTGTATCCTGTAATTAAGAATCCTGCAAGATTTGAAAAGGACCATGAATTCAGCTGGGCCCGCACTGTACAGTCAAATGGTTTTCTATGAATTATTAACAAGTCAGGCTATCGATAAGTGTCAGCTATTCCCAAACAAGGATGCATCATGCCATTTCTTTTTATAGTGCTTTGGATCTCTGTATGAGCTTACATCTTTGCTCTGAACATTAATCATAGACTAGCAAAAAAGCTGTAAAAGCAGAATATTGGTCTACACTCACAACATCTACACTGCTTAATGCCCTGACCCATCATAACAGATTCTTGCTGCTTAAAAGGAGAACTGGAGACTGGATTTTTTGTTTTTTTTAAAGAACAATTATTATGTACAGTAGCAATAGCAATATCATTTACTACTATTGTCCAAAAGAACACTGTAATAGTCAGGTTTTGACGCATTCCAAACTTTACAGTCCTTAGAGGTGTGAACGCTTCTGCTATAACAATTATTGATCTCTGTAGTCTTATTGAGAAAATCAGTCAGGTTTCCTGTCCCTCAGGATAACTGCTCTGTGATGTTTAAAACTAGATTTGCAAGATGGGGAAGCAATTTATAAAACTACATGGCATGCAGTTGCTTATGCTCAGGGATTTGACCTACTCTCTGCTAATTAACATACTTCTCAGCATAAAACAACACTCAGTATTGACCACACACACACGCAAAGCAAAAAACCTGCAAGAGGAAGAAATATCAATATGGGCCACTATTATACAAATAATTCTGTAAAGTGCTATCTGAAACAATAATAATAGGGTGTTGGTGCTTCAGGGAAAGGAAAGTGTGAATGGATGGGTCCCAGTGGCTCAAAAAGGAGCCCACTGACAAGAAAATATCACAGGTTAACTATCTCACATGACCACACGTATACTATCAACACAAATGTTTTTGTCTATTAATATACATTTAAAAACACTATTTCCAAAAGCATGCTATACACCGCACATATATATTCTGTATGTTTTATGTTTATTGATTGTATGTGTGTGGTCAAGGGAGTTAGAACCTGTTGACTTATGTAACCCCTAAAACACTCTGCTATACAACACGTGGGGAGACATACACCCCAGATACCTGTGATATACGTTAATTTTAGAAAGTGCGGTCAACAAGTTTGCACCTCTGCTTATTAGGAGATCCCCACATTATATCTGTGCTTGTCTTCAAATTGTTTTCTCTTATTGAGTGATATCCTATTTGTTTAATGGCATAACTGCCCCTGAATGGGAAAGAAAATAGAATTGAATACAATTATTATTTTCTCTTATTCATTATTAGCCTTTGGACTTCTGAATGCTCTTGAGAATTAGGTGGCAGATAGAGGGTAGTTATGAAATATGACACAATATAATAGCTTGCCTTGTTCAATACATATAGCAGTGATTACATATGTAGGATGAAAATGCATGTACTGTAGATTGAAAGATGAGTCAGTAGAGATTTAAGGCTTATAGCACACAATAGCACACTATCACACACCTACTCTCACAGCAGTTGTACATCTTGTTATTTATCTCACTAACATTTTCTAGTGTCATTGACTACTCTCACATAAAAGCAGCAATCCCCCCTCCAGCGCTGTACGGCACTAGTTCTAGCTCCAGGGACCCCGAGTTCTTTACTAGTTTAGTTGCCAGTAGTTTCTTTTCTTTTAGGGAAATGAAAACAGCTGTCGTATCTCACAGGTCCCACAACTAATAGGAAGTAACACTGTCAGAGGGAGGACGTTTGCAGTTTCCTATTGGAAGACCATGGCAGCCACCTTTAAATATTTGGCTGGAAGACTAGCAACTAAACTGGTTAAAATGAAACATAATGGGCGCACTTATAAACCCTTAAAATTGCAGCTTTAAGAGTTTAAGAGGGCTTATCAGTCTCATTATTTTGTGAGACAATGACTAAACATTAAGGGAACTAAATGTTACCTTAATGTTAATGGAAAATTACTAAATGGAACATGGAAAATGATGGATGGAAAATAATGGGAAATGACTAAACACTAAGGTAACTAATTCATTGATCAGGTTCTAAATTATTACTTGAAGTACATCCCATTGTTGAAATCAACTCCTTGACATGTATTCCTATTTAGTGTGTTTTATTTCCCAGCAGACAAATAATTATTGATTGGCTAATTATCTTAGCAAGCCATTCACTCCCTCTCAAATTTAGTATGGATTTTTTTATTGTATGTTATCAGACAGATACAGTATAATACTCATGGATGTATCTGCATGTCCACAGATCTGCATAATTCACACCATTCTCATGTCATACCTTGGTTAAACTGCAGAGAAGGGTTCTTGGTAGAGACATGCAAATAAGCACACAGTGGGCATGTCACTTTTAGATTCCTATCCACTTCATACATGGATTCTCTAGAGTGTTTGCCTGCTGCATTACACAGCTTGCACAGCTAAACCCTGGACAAAGAACTACTGAATCAACCCACTCAAAGAAAGCTGTTCCATCCTTTGGGACCTATCAGTTTGAGTGTGCTCAGCAATTTTCACCTGAGAAGCTGGTAGAGCTTACTAAACAGACACAATAAGGTTTATTATGCGTAAAAAGTAGTAAAAACTTTCCACAGCTCAAGGTACAGTACAGCAAAGGTTGTATATCCATATACTGTACATGTCTTTCACAATTCCGCAAACTTGCTTAATTATTCCAAAAAGATGAAACAGCTGTATAAGAAACGTGCTGATTTAGGAGTAGGTTACTATCATCTGAAACATTGGCCATACTGTAGTTGTGCATTCTAACTTCCATAAACATGCAATACAATAACCAGACATTAAATCCCATATTACCAAAGCAGTCATCTGTCATAAAACCCCTTCCTTAACAGGAAGACACCTTACAGCCCATTGACTTGCAACGTGTCTTCCAGTGCCAGAATCTGTTTTATGGATGAAGACTGCTTAGAAAATATGGGCTTAAAGCAGCAAAACATATGAAATGTTATGGGTTTGTTTTAACCAGTTCTGTAGTATTAGATAATAGTGGCTGTTTTTTTTAAATTTATTTTTAATTCAACTCTTTTTTTGTTTCAAATAATTGAGTTTTACAGCATATGTTAAATCAAAACCTTACCGCAGATATTAAATACAGTTGTATAGAATCAACTCTACATATTCACATCCAACATTCTGTTTTTCCACTAATCAGCTGATACATAGGTGTGGACGTAGTGAGCCTCTTGGTGATCCAAGCAACTGAGCTATGCCATTGCCATGCCATTCAACTTAAACAGGGGGACAGACAATAAAATAAATTATATTACGAAAAGACAACCGTGGGAGGGTAAGCCTGGGGGGTTGGGACCAGGGGGGAGGAGGGGGAATTCCCTTATCTCCTCCGTCCCCAGCCCAGCATCAATCAAATGTTTCTCTTCTGTTTATTTTAGTGTTCGATCCTAGGTTCCCATGGTCTATTAAAGGTATCTGTCGATTGTTTCATGACCGCAGTTAGTTTCTCCATGGTCACTAACTCGTTATTTTGTTTCGTTATTGTGCATCTGGAAGGTGGGGCTATTTTTTTCCATGAGACCGCGATTGAACACCTGGCTGCTGTCAATATGAATGAGATTAGCCATATCAGTGGGTGGCTTATATCTTCTATTGGTTTTGCCAGCAAGTAAATGAGGGGATCCACTGGGATCGTTTCTTCTGTGGTGTCTTTTATAATTTCTTGAATCATTATCCAAAATTTCTGTATTGCAGGACACGTCCATCATATGTGGGCCATATCCCCTTTCTGTCCGCAACCCCTCCAACACATGTCTGGGACTTCTGGGTATATCTGTCAAGTCTAATGGAATATGATTTTATATATGTTTTACTTGGTCGTAGTGCAGATTGTTTTTGCCACGTATCCCCAAATATCCTCCCATTCATCTCTGTCTATAGTAACATTTAAATCCTCGACCCACTTAAGCATGTAATTATGATCCGAGGTGTTTCCTGATGCTTCCACGCCCAGGTAGATTTTCGTAATCAGCCCTTTCTGATATACTCCCTTCTGATAGTATGACCCAAAGCTGGTAATCTCAGGAAAGGCTGAGTTATGTGATATTTTGCTCACAAAATGTCGTAACTGAATATATTTACATATATGAAGGTCAGGAGCCTCATATTTGGCGCATAGTTCCTGGAAGCTAAGAATCTTCCCTTTACTCAGAAGGTCTGCTACTGTCCGTATATTTTTATTATTATATTGATCGAACTATTTTGATTCACATCCCAGTGGAGAATCTGGATTGTTGAGAAGAGGCGTTAACTGGGATGGAGATGAGCTAAGTTTATATTTTCCTTTGGTTCTATTCGAGATGGACCACATGCATCCCATCGGGCCCAATTTGAATATTTCAGTATCTGAATCCTGTCCTCCGGGGGACCATAGTCAGTTTGCTAGTGGGATACCCCCTGAGTAATGGGATTCAATACCCAGCCAGCAAAAACAGTTTTGGATCAGCATTCCAAACCACTGCCTGCCTCAACTGGGCTGCCTGGTAGTATTTTAGTATGTCCGGGACTCCTTGCTCTTGATGCAAACATGACTGATCTCGCCGTCCTTGGCCTTTTGTTCTGCCAAATAAATTGGAAGATTAGCCTTTGTAGATTTTTAAACTCTGAGATTGGGATTTGGATTGGGAGAGCCTGGAAGTAGTATAGCAGTCTGTGGAGAATGTTCATTTTAACTGATATTATTCTTCCAATCCAAGAGATCTGATATTTGTTCCATTTTTGTAAGTCATTCTTAATCTTATTAAATAAACTGGGGTAGTTGCATTGGAAGAGGAAGCCATAGTATCTGGCTATTTTGACTCCCATATAATGTGAGAATTACTCCATTTGTACTTAAAATTTGTTTGTAGCAGATTCATTTCTTGTGTTGGGAGGGTCATATTTAGGGCTTCAGATTCGTCATTATTTATTTTATAGCCTGGGATTCTGACAAATTCTGTTAATGTGGACTGGAGGTTGGGTAGGTTATTTGGGGGTTTGTCAAGGATAAGATAATATCATCTGCGAATAGGGATATTTTGTAATCTATGTCACCTATGCTAATACCTTGGATGTCTGGATTGTTTCTAATATTTGAGGCAAGGGGTTCTATTGACAGCGCAAAGAGGAGGAGAGACAGGGGCAGCCCTGTCTGGTGGCGTTTTTGATTTTTATTGAGTCTCCGTTATTTCCCAGAAGTTTGACCGAGGCTGTAGGATTCTGGTATAGGGTTCTAACAGCCTGTAGAAATGGGCCACCAAATCGAATTTTTGCATTGTTCTATATAAAAATTGCCAATTTATTCTATCAAATGCCTTCTCCGCATCAAGGCTCAGCAAGATCGCCTTAGTTCCGGTGAGATGCACGTGTTCAATAATAAAAATTATTTTCCGGGTATTGTCTGAGCCAGCCTACCCGAGATAAACCCTACCTGGTCTATATTGATCAACCTAAGCAAGATAGGGTTTAGTCTGTTTGCGAGGATTTTACTACAGATCTTAAGATCCGTGTTTAGTAAGGAGATTGGGCGTTAACTGCCACATTGGAGCGGGTCTCGGCTTTCTTTATCTATTATGGCTAAATTTGCTATCGCCATGGGCGCTGGTATCTGATCGCCCTCCAAGAACGAGTTAAACAGCTCCAACATACATGGCACGAGGGTCGGGAGAAACTTTTTATAATATATGTTTGAAAGTCCATCTGGCCACGGGGATTTTGCTGCCTTTAGCACTTTAACAGGCTCCACTAGTTCAAGTTGTGTTATTTTCTTATTTAAGGTGTCTACCTCTGTTTGAGTCAGTTGGGGAAGTTTGCAGTTTTCTAGATATTTTGAGATCGTGTCTATATTAGAGGTTTTCTTCCCAGGAGGGCCCAGGTTGTATAGTTTTGTATAAAATTTCATAAACACTTTTTCATTATGTAGGATTTTACCGTTTTTGCTTTTTATTGTAGATATTTGTGATCTTACCCTTATCCATCTTAGTCTATTAGCTAATAATGTATCTGCTTTATTACCTTTATCATAATATCTCTGGTTGGTCCATTTTAGTGCTCTTTCCGTATCTTCTAGTTGGATCTGTCTTAATGTTAACCTAGCTGCTGAGAGGGATTTGTATATTCTTTTTGACGGGTTTTTTTTATGCTGTTGTTCTAATTTTGTTATTTTGTCTATTGTTTCATTATATGCTTTGAGCTTACTTTTTGTCTTTTGTGACGCGATGGCGATGAAGTTACCTCGTATTGTTGTCTTATGGGCTTCCCATAGCATTGCGGGTATTGAGACCGTTCCCTTATTTATATTAAAGTATTCTGATAGTGACAGTTTTATTTTATTTTCTATTTCAGGATAGTTTAGAAGGGAATCATTGAGTTTCCACCGGAATATGTTGCTCTTATAAAAGGGTATGAAAGGGTCAGGTCAATTGATGAATGGTCTGACCAAGTTATTGGACCTATATTTGATCCCAGAGATGAATGGAAGATATCCTTGGAGACTAAGAAGTAATCATTCTTGAGTATGTTTGGTGCGGTAGAGAGTAAAATGTGTAGTCTCGTTGGCCTTGATGCTGGGCTCTCCAAACATCGGTCAAAGACAACTCTGTTAGCAGGTCTCTGCATTTTTTGTCTGTCTTAAGTATATGGGTCGAGTGTGTCTAGCCCGGTGTAATTTACTTATCTGTTTCTGGTGTTGCCACCATATTCATATCTCCGATTATCATGGATGCTAAATATTGGGGTTCTATTGTTTCTAACACCTTCCACACAAGGTCAAGTTGTTTTTCGTTTGGTGCATATATCTTAACTAGGGTGACGGGGTTCCTGCGAGGGAGCCATGTATTATAAGAAATCTGCCCTCTGGATCCGTGATAATACATAACTTGTTTGATTAGAATTGCTACACCTCTTTTCTTACTGGTGTACAGTGAGTAATATGCATGTGGAAAGGTGTTTCAGAATGTGTGGAGGGGGGGTCGCGGACATTGAAATGGGTTTCCTGTAAGAAGAGGATATCTCCTCCAGTTCTTTTGAATTCTAGGAGATCAAGTCTCTTTTATTTGATTTGAGGCATTTGACATTGAAAGAAATCATCTTAAGAGAAGTGAGACTAGCCATGATGTAGCATTGAGATAGTGTGAAATTGTAATACCACCCACTTTCCCACAGTGGGGGTCGCGATTTATAATTAGCTCCTCCGAATAAGATTGGGAAGTATGACATATGGATTTTTTAATTGGATATTTACTGGGCAGAAAGTCCAAAACTATCCTTAGGTTTGCTAGCTGAGGCCGGGGAGGGAGAGGGGAGGGAAGGGGGGGGGGCCACGGAGTGGAAGAAACATTGATGGTGCATGGAGGGAGAGCGCTTATTTTCCTCTAGTATGTATCTGTTTGCTGCCCTATGCTGCAGGATTTTTCTCCATTGGTACAGATCTGTAGGGGTGGGGGGGGGGGGGTCTCAAACCACTTCCTACCTAAACATTTTATCCTCTTGGCCTTATAACTTCATAGGAGTGTATCTACCAAACATTTTTGAACATATCTGAATTGGATAACACAAACATTAAGCTCAACCATATGAGTGGGAGGGGAATGTGTGTAAATTGGATGTTTTTGGTCCGTTCGTGAAGTTATTATTAGCTAGTGCTAGGGGGCTCCTCGTTTCGGGATTGTCCCCTTTTGTTTAAGGGTTCCTCCATAAAGCCTCCACCCACCCAACAAATCTAGGGTGATGCTGATGTTGAGTCTCTCTGCTCTCTCCTTTCATAATGGAACCTTTTGTGGTCTCATGTCCAACTAGTTGGCGGGGAGCCTCTGCGATCCTGCGCCAATCTCTCGTGACTCACGACCCCTTCTTGCTGTGCTAGGCAGTACCATTGGCATCTTAGGGCCGGTTAGGACCAATTCCCTTACCCCCCATCTTCCCATCAGCTCACGTCAAGGTCCATGTGAGGTCTGAATCGTCCCACTGCACCTCTCCTGTCCCCCCGTCAGAGATGGGGGGGACGAGATCCGAACCCACAAACCAAAGCGAGTGCTCCCCGGGACCCCCGAGATAGAGGGCCTCCACTCAAGGGTGAGTGATGTACTCCGTGAGGCTCTATGTTTCATTGGGGCCATCCGGCATTGTCGGTGCAGAAATGAGTGTGGCAGGGATGGGCGACTCAGACATGTCTCCTGTCAGTGTAAGTCTATGGCGGGAGGAGGGGAGAGGAAGAGGGGGAGGCAGCCACCTCAGCTCAGGGGAGCAGCTCAGAGTCCTCTACTCACCCACCCTAGAGAGCCGCTGGCCTGCCAATCTTTCTGATGCTTATGGGGGGAACATGTTGCGATCTGCCGGCTGCATCTTTGCAGGCTCCTGTTGCTGGTCTTCGGGGAATGTACCCAGTGGTTTGAGGAACAGATTGGCTTCTTCCAGATATCTGAAGGTGAGGTGCCTCCCGTTTTTGACTCCTATCAACATAAATGGGAACTCCTAACGATAACGGATCCCATTGTGTTCCAAAGTATAGTTAGGGGACGCAGCTCTCGTCTCCTAGTTATTGTTACTTGTGACAGGTCATTGAAGAGTTGTAGTGACTCGTTTTCAAATAGGATATTTCCATTTTCCCTGCATGCGTTCATGATTTTTTCTTTGCTTGCATAGTAATGTAGGCGGACTATTGTGTCCCTCCTTCTCTTTGTGTCCTCAGACCTAGGGCCCAGTGCCCTGTGGGCACGATTGATTACTAGCTCTGCCTCCTGATTATCTGGACCTTTGCCATGAAGAGCTTAGTAAGGTAAGAGTGGAGGTTTTCTTGCATGGTTGTTTCAGGGATGTTTCTAATCCTTATATTCTGACGTGTCACAATTTTCCTGGTCTTCCAGGCCATCTTTCAAGTAGTTAATTTCGTGCCCCAGGCGAACTATTTAATCGTCCGATGCAGATTGAAGCTGGAGGGCCTCCTCCATTTTAGCTTCTAGGTCTGTGGTGCGCTGTGCTAGGACATCGATCTCTAACTTAAGGCCACTTACTGCCTCTTTCAGGTCTTCTTGATAGGCAAGCCACATCTTTAGGGATAAGTTTTCCATAGATGTTTTCGTGAGTTCCTCTCATCCTGGTATTTCAGGCGCTAGCTCCCCTTCTCTGTTGGGGGTCGCCCACGTTGCAGCGCCATTTTGATTTCCCCCTCAGCCCTGCTGTTTGCCGAGCTGCATTAAAATAACGAGCAACGTCCTGCGATTGCAGCTTTTTTTATTTTCCAGTCATGCCTCACTATCTGGTGGCGATAGGACACTTGTAGGGTTCGGCAAAATCAGTCGGAACATGTCTTTTTAATTTATATTCTTTGTAGGGGTCTTCAGAGCTCCCTCGCTACCCAACCATCTTCAGTGACGTCACCGGATGTCTCCTTTATTTCAACTCTTAATGCCATTTTTAATGAGTTTTAAGCATCCTTTGATAGCACGGTTTAGCCCACCTCCCAAGCAGTGCAAGATTTTTGCAAGTTTCCTGTTTGTGATAATTTGTTGCCAATGTTCCCAGCAGTTTGAGCTGTAATCTGTAACAATAGATAATAGTAATATAAGGATACATTGTAGCTGCTGAGTTACACTGTGAAGGATTGATTGAAACTGAAAGGCGGCCATTATATTAGGCACACAATCGGGATTTTGACAAATTTATAACAGGAACATGCAACAATTGTCAGCTTAGGTAAAAATGTAGAATTATACATTGTCACATGCTTTACATATAAAAATAAGAAACAAAAAAATGTATAACTCCCTACTTCGTTTTCAAAGACCAATATAATAATTAGTTTAATCGGTTAATAGTTTAATAGTTTCAGTGTAATTTGACTATGTATTTTTATTTACTTAAACAATTTGGCAAAACCTGGTTGGCCAATTCTCTTGGATTTCTACAAAGAATGCAGTTCTTGATCCTAAGGCTGCATCCATGGTACCTCAGACCGCGCTGACGCGTCTGCACGCTTAGCGAACAGACTGCCTTAATGCAGTGTTCGCGTACATGCGGCGTGCAGGCCCATGCGCGCAGAGGCAGGAGGACAGGGCGGTCATGTGAGCAGTTCGCCAAGCTCCGTGACGTCACTGGGAACGCCCCTAGGAACCCCCCATGGCTCGAGTACTATGGACAGGGAAAGCACCCGCTTTCCATCAGTCCCAGCGTGTCTCCACACGGGCTGCGACACTATGTCCACAGCCTTATAAGGCTAGTAGCATCACAATAATGGATCTTTATAAATAACTGTTGTATATTTTATTATATCTTACTGGAAGTCACAAGCAAAATTGATAAACCATAAAAATATACATATAACTTAATAGTGAAAAAAAAACTTAAGATCATAAAATTAATTAATTTTTGTTGTAGCATATATTTATGTTTAATATAGAATGGTACTACTATAAAAAAACAAAACATAATTGCAGCAATGCCTGTGAATTTATTGTAGGAGTTAATATCACTTAACTATATTATTTGGGGCGAGGGGGAGGAGAGATCTGATACAGTGCTGTATGATGGGCAGTTTGTCAATTTTAGACCAGTTTATCCTGTATTTGGATAGTTTTAAAGACAAATCATATGCTCAGCAGATTAAAATAGCCCAGTGTTTTCAAATACTCTCCTGGGAATTATTTGGACTGCCAAATTAAGTAACCACTAACATCTCTAGGAATAATCTGGTAAACTGCAAAACTGTCTATACAGCAACATCAGTTATTGTAATGTATTTATTAAATGTTTTAACAGGAAGTAAGAAGAAGGAACAGAGGGCACAACGGATTTTGCAAATTTAAACTCATTTATTGAGTTTGAGTGTTGGCTCAATAAATGAGTTTGAATTTGCAAAATCCGTTGTGCCCTCTGTTCCTTCTTCTATGTACCCAGGACTGACTGCAGGCTTTCGTTCTAACATTGGAGCACCGGTAATTGTATCATTTTTCTTTTTTGAGGTGTGCAGCATTCCTCTCTATTATCTTAACAGGAAGTAATACATTGAGAATTACCCCTCGTTTTCAAGTATGTCCTGGGCACAGAGTTATAATGATAATGCATGTTACATTAAATGAACAGAGGATATACATTATATTTAAAGACATAGCATGAACAGTTAGAGATAATATTTGGGAATTGTAACAGAGCATTTCAAACATTAGCGAATGGCAGCAAACAGTTAACACCTTTTGGCTGCCACCAAAGTATATGGCTTTGGGGACACTTGTGTAGTCCGCCGTTTCTTGATGAAATGAACCATGTCTCCGCTAGTTTAGTGGACTGGAGCAGTGAATGGGGAGCATACTGGGGAGGCTCTCTTTGGGGAGCCGCCTTTGGGGAGACTCATGTGGTCTCATATCAAAGAGAGTCCTGACATGAAGTGATTCCTTCCAGCTGCTAACAGGCCCACCCAGCAAAAATACAGGGGGAGGAGAAGGTGATGAATTCCAGTTTTTTCAAGCTGTGGCAGTCCTTGATGAAATTAACCCTCTCCATGTTGGTTTAGTGGACAGGAGCAGTGCCGGGGGAGCATGGTGGGAGATTTTATGGAGCCTTGTATGATCACATATGAAAGAGACTTGTGAAGTAAGGAAATATAATGAGTTGATCTGAAACATCTCAGCTTCTGTCCCATAACCCTGCTCAACTTCATCATTAAATTACAAACCATCTGATCTGGAATCCTGTTTTACTACCACCTCCCCTTTGTTCATCGATTCCTTCCTCCTCTATTCCTCTTGAAGTTTTCTTCTTAAATTATGTACTGTATGAGGTACATGAACCTCCAGATCAAGCAAGAAATGAATACTTCTGAGAGAATACTTCTCCAGTCTAACCTGTAAAAAAAAATACTATTTACAATGAATGATCTGTGCATTTAACTATTTACATTGTCTTTGACCTTTGCAGATATAATTAAAGCTCTGGCATCATAAACCAAGTTTGGTGTGAAAAAGCACAGCAATGTGGGCACCCACAAATCACTCTGGCAATTTAATGTGCTACTTAAAAATATACCACCCAGTTAATCAATTGCTCTATTGCCAACTAATTTTAATTTCTTTGAGTGTTATATATTGGTGAAGATGCAGTGTAGGGTTCTGAGTAGAGACACACAAATTACAGCAGCGTGGACCTGTCGCTTTTTGATTCATATCCATTTTTTGTATAGAATCTCTTGAGCTTTTGCCTTCTGTATTACACAGCTTGCACAGCTAAGTCTGGAACAAGGAAGTACTGAATCAATGGACCCACTCAAAGAAAGCTGTTTTATCCTTTTGAACTTATCAGTTTTAGGCTGGTCCCCAATACTGCACGTTGAAGCAAGTGGAGCTGGCAAAGCAGTCACAATTAGGTTAGGGATGGTAAAAAAAGAGACATCCCCTCCCACCGTTCAAGGTATAGCAAAGATAGACAGACCTTGACATCTAGTCATACCACACATCTATATTATGAAAAACGAAAAAATATATAAGTATTGTGCTTATTGTATAGAAAAATAACTCGAAAAATAACTTTAAAATTAATAACACCATATTACATAAACATCATGTTTACGTGCAGCTCCATTTTTGTGATAACAAAACATTTGTCCCCTGAGATAATGATCAAATACTAAAGTACATACAGTATTAACAACATTTTCAGTGACTGTTGTACTTAGGAGAATAATTATGTGGAAATGGTGCTGGTTGAAAAGCTCTCTGAGAAGTTGGCTTTTGAAGGCATTGATCTATCCTTACAGAAAATCCTTCTTTTATTATAACAGTAAAATCAAGCATAATCAGTTCCAACTTACAAGTGGAATAACTCTGACTCTATGAAGTTTTATACAATGATTTAATTCTTCCCTAAACCATTGAAATTGTCTTTGTAATAGAAAGATCTTAGGAGGTTCTCTATTTACTCCGTAACTTGTAGGTCTCAATGACTTGCTGCATGTTTCAGTAAGCTAAAGGAGTTATCTCTGCCAGCAAGCTCCAAAACATGCAAATCACTGTGATAGTTTAACATTCTGACATGTGAAGGTGCTTTTAGAGGAAGTTTCACTATAAGACAACAATGAGTGCATTCGGTTCAGTTACCCCTGTGGTGCCATTTCATATTCGTAACGTTTAGTCAAATCATGGCAAGAAAGCTATATAGCAGGGGTGGGAAACGCCAGTCCTCAAGGGCCACCAACAGGTCAGGTTTTAAGGATATCCCTGCTTCAGCCCAGGTGCCCAGTCAAAGACTGAGCCACTAATTAAGACAGCTATGCTGAAGCAGGGATATCCTTAAAACCTATCCTGTTGGTGGCCCTTGAGGACTGGAGTTGCCCACCCCTGCATTGAATGTATGCAGAAATTACTTCTAGAACTCTGCGCTGCACACATTTCTTTAATATGTTAGGCTATTTGTTCACTGATATAACCCAGGGATTTTCATGTCTATTTGGGTATTTCTTGGTACAAAGCAAAATCACAATTGGTACGCGATATTGACATTTTTACAGCAGCACACCATACTGTACACTCATTTATCTCTATCTGCAAACTGCAGGCACCAGCGTCCCATCATTATAATTATTTATAATTATCTAGCCAAGCTCCTGCGGTGCTATGAATACATGTGACATTACACATCAAAAGCCTGAAGGTTCAAACTGCAGTTAGTGTTCAAACTCTGCAAGTAACAGTCTCTCAGGTGTTAAAGCTGCAGTCACATACTTAGCCACTTCAGTTCAGCCACTTTTTATTAATAGTAAGGCTACAGCTCCAGTCACTGCATGCATGCGCGCGTAGGAGCGCCTGGCGGCACGTGCACCAGTTTCAGCCGCGATCTGTGGTCTGGGCCGCGCTTCAAGAGAAGAGCAGGAGATCATGACGTGGGTGGGGGGAGCGGCCATGACGTCACGCAGCTGGTTCGCACACATTGGCTGAACCGCCGCCGTGATGTGGCCATCCCTTGGCCGCCGTGCCAAAAGATAAAATTCTTGTCTTTTGGCAAAGGTGGTCGCGCATCACGCGTTCTGCAGGCACACGCAGGCAGTGACTGGGGCCGGCCCCATAGAGGGCTGTATTTTGTTCGCGCCACGCACGCTGTAGCACAAGCAGTGGTGATGAGGCCTAAGACCGCGCGTATTGTGCCTGCGACCGGCGGTGAGACGGGTGACATCACCCATTGCTAGCGAAAGTTATATTTCGCTTTGCGGCGGCGGCGCGGGCGTACAGGCATTTGATTTGTTCAGGGGCTGTCACATGAGGCGGCAGCCCATGAAAAATCAAATATTGCCAGCTTCCAAAGTTCGCGACATCGCTCCATCGCATTGTCGCCGTCGCGCTTACTATAAGTGCACGCAGTGGCGGCAATGTATTTGTTTTGTGGCGACGTCGCTGTCGCCCCTCGCGGGCACTATACGCACGGCCTCAGGCTAGTGAAGTGCGACATGTACAGCTTGCACACGCAAATTACAAGAGGCCAGAGTTTCCAGATGTGTGTAACGATGTATATTACTGCTTACTCAGTCACCTAATTCAAGTGACATAGTGGTTGGCATTGTTTTGATTAAACAGCTAAACTGAATAGTATCCAGTGTAAAGCACCTATTATTATATTGGATATGGTTTCTTTTTTTTTTTGATCTAATGTTGATTTAAGATCCAGCCAACCAAGCAAGAGGAAGATCAATTTTCAGGCATGGTTTCATTTTTTTTCATCTATGCAACCACAGTTGTCTAGTCTAGATCTCTATCTTTTATACTTATCTTCTTCCTTTCTTCAACCAGATGGCTGCCCTGATCTATGCAATGGCAATGGGAGATGCACACTCGGACAGAACAGCTGGCAGTGTATCTGCCAAACCGGCTGGAGAGGGTCGGGATGCAATGTCGCCATGGAAACATCTTGCGCTGATAACAAGGATAATGAGGGAGGTGAGTAAAAGTCCTCCATTTCCAATTTCCCTAAAGAACAGAAGGTTATATGTGCACTTCAGTTAGGAGTGATTTACAGACAAAATTCTGTTAAAAAAAAATGCGGATGGCAAAAAAAAAATGTCATACTGCAGTGATCAATAAATGTTATTAACTCATTTGTTGCTGAAGACACTGTCATCTTATTGCTGTGCAGTGACAGAGTTGCAAAATCATGAAATCGGGCGGTTAAAGATAAAGGTATTCAGGGGTTCTGGTATACTGGTTCAGTCTGTGTCAGACCTGTCTTTCAGTCCTAATTTTGTCAGAAAAACATGGCTAGAACTCCCAGAATGCTTTGAGAAAGAAGTAGGCAATAGAAGTGATTCAATTTGTCAGTGACTTTATGCTTTTTGGTAGTCTCCGGGGCTTATTCATTAAGTTGCGACAGTGCCCAGAATGGGACACTACCGTACAGAAACTCTCATTGGTCAACAGTTTATTGAATAGCCCCCTTATATGTAGAAATTACATAATACATTCAGCCATTTATGAGCCTTTGCAAAACAGAAACAAATCTTCCATTCAAAACAACACCATTTTTTTTTAGCGTTGTCCTTTTCCTCCTGAGATACAATCTATTCACATATACAGTTGTTTAATAAACCCTTCATATATATTTAACTGGCGATAGCAATGCGATGGACTTGCACTGTCAGCCTTGTGTGTACAATTTTCTTTTTAAACGCAGCCCAAATCATTTTGAGAAGTTTTTTTTGTGTCTGGTTTGGTTTATGAGACTATAAAAAAAGAACATATCCGATTCCCTGAAGGTCTTTAGCAGAAAGACAATATGGAAAAAATAGTATGTACAACTTTCCCCTGGGATTTCGATCAGCTTGGTTGTCACACGTTGCTTCTGTTGCTACAATTCTTATATTGAATGAAGCCTGAGGCAACACTATACCTGATGTAGCAGGTTATTTACCAATGCAAAGTTGATGGTATTAGCTGTTGGCATTAATGAATAAATTAAGTTGCTCTATAACACAAGTGGTTGTGTACATTTGATGCTGATCGTCATCGGATTTCATTTATTGAAAAATTGATGTGTCCTAAATGCAAACATTACAATCTCCAATTTTCTTAAAGTTAGGGGATTGTGCTTCATTAAATTACAATACATTTACATCTGATTACGTGTAGTTATATCTTGTACATTGTGCAATTATGTTAAATTGGAACACATGATGCAGTACATTCAAATTTGTTATAATACACTGTGTTAAAGTGCTGTATTTCATTTTTTTTAAAATTAGATTGTGTCATGCAACCATCGGCATATTATGATATCATTAGGTGTAGGCCAATATTTACTAAATGGTGCTATTCCAAAGAACACCTTATGGCCAATTGAAAATAGACCATAACATGTCTTCGAGTGCTGGATGGTGTATTATGGAATAGCACGGCTTAGTAAATATGTTTCGATTTCCCTGACCTTTTTTTTATTTGAGTTATGGTGGAGGAATAAATGGGTGAAATAATGATTACTTTTTATTTCAGATGTTTTACCCTGCGTTATATCGGTTTCTCTTTTTGGTCACTTCATATATTGCAATTTTAAAAACTCTAAAATAATGCTGATTCACATAGCACAGGCATGACATCCAAATACTGTCTCTTTTTTTTCAGCTACAGTACGTCTCTAATGTCTCCTTCCCATTGTTATAAGGACATGGCTCACCTACACTCCAGGTCCCAATTTGTGACAGTCCAACTGATTCATTTGAATGCCGATTTTTAGACTTGTACTGTACAGACTTCCATAATACAAACTAAATAAACACAATGGCCATTATTCTGTTGCATGAAAAGTCCCATTGACTTTAATGGGGCTTTTCATGCGATAGCACGTAATCTGGGTTTATCACACTTTACAGAATAAAGGCCAATAACTCTTTAATCTTCTGTTACGGCAGCATGGATAATACAACATAATCCATAGTTAATGACTAGCTCACCTAAAATTAGCAGCACTTTTACAATTACTATGACATTTAAAGGAGAAGACACAATACCAATTAAAATACACACAATACCAATAGACACCCAGAATCAATAGACACATCTCAATATATCTTCCACAACAAGGTGACGTTCACAGCGTAGTCATGAAAAAATAAAGGAACATAACATAGTGCAGCCTGTGTGCATATAATAGTACTATATAGGGCTGTAAGATGTTTTCTCTCACACTTTATCCCCAGAAATCACGCAGTACAGAGACTCTATCTCTCTCTGAAACGAGCAACCTTCAGTTGTAACTCCAAGCACGAGTTCGTATTCGTAGGGTAATCCCTCCTCCAGTATCATAAAAAAAGGATAGAGACTTGCATAGTGTAGTATATCTACAAGATGTATTAAAGACCAGTAGCAAAAGAGATAAAATGCACTCACATTTTAAAATAAATAAAGGGAATGGTACGATATACCGATCCTTTCTGCGTTCAGTCTCCGGCGCGTGCTCTCGTTCCCATCCGACACTTCCGGTGTGCACAGCAGTAAGGGCGGATTTGACGTCACGCTTGGTCTCCGGCTGCCAGGATCTCTCAAACAGGACATAGACTAGGATTCTACGCATTTCGTCATTCGACTTCCTCAGGCCCTTATTTACTAAACAGCCTTCTGCCAAAAGGTAAAGAAGTCCCAATGCTACATCCAGTATGACAAATTATTTAGTTACATAGTTACATAGTAGATGAGGTTGAAAAAAGACGTACGTCCATCAGTTCAACCTATGCTAAATTTAGACAACAGATACTTTATTCTATATCTATACTTACTTATTGATCCAGAGGAAGGCAAACAAAAAACTCCATTAAGGGGAAAAATTAATTCCTTCCTGACTCCAAGAATTGGCCATCGGATTAATCCGTGGATCAACATCCTTCCCATGTATACTTATTTGGTATATCCCTGTATAGAAAAACAAATAGGTAGCGCTATATCCTGATGAGCAGGCAGCCTGTGATATAACCCTGAATCCCAGTCAGGCAATGTACAGAACAAAAAATATATCAGTGGCGCTCTGCTCTATTATGTGTATGTGGTGTATATGAGAAAACAAATAGAATAATACAACCAGTTGCGTAGATAGTCTCCTTGGGATAGGTGCTCCACATGTGATAGGTGACCATGTAAGGAAAAATATCAAAACATAGTGTAATACTGTTAAACATACATACAGACATGTAACATGAGACGGACGCTGAGAACAACAGGTGACCAATTACAAACACATTTAATAAAATATATCATTAAAAATACATGAATACATATAAAACCAAGAAATAGAATCTGATAGGACACTCCAACTCAAGTGGGGGTACCTGCTTACCGAATGCAAGAAGGTATCAAGCAGTGGATATATAAGAGTATCCCCTCTATGGATGGCTGCTGCTGCAACGATGTCCTGGGCTCACACATGTGGCTTCCTACGTGGAAGGTGATCGCTCCCTCTATCCGTGGAATCCACCTCCGCTCGCCGTAGACACGTGATGTAAACGTGTTTGCAGATGGCTGTGATCTCTTCCTGCACGGCCGCTCACAGCGTGCCAAACCAGGCAGGTTCAAGTGCGATAGGCGCGGATGGATATACGCCCGGGATCACCAGCCCACAGGCAGCAGCTTTCAAATACCAAGGGGGACAAGATTCACCACCGAGTCTGGAGGTCCTCACAGAAACACCCTATGCTTTTCGAAAGACGAGCTTTCTTCCTCAGGGGTAGACGTGTTGTGAAAAAGTAGTCCCTGTAATTCCCGATATATATAGTCCCGTGTTAAAGGTGCAGAGCCCTAAAACAAACTGGGTCACGCGCAGTAGGATGCGCAGGGACTCTCAGCATCTCAGAACAAAACATAAACGAATAACAAAAAAGAAAAGACAATACATACATATTATCAGTAAATAAATATACAAGAATATATATGAATGATATATATACACTGTCTAGAGTCATAGGTGCTAATAATGCCTATTAATAAATAATAAATATTAAATAATTAATATCATATGACTCAATTCAAAGAACATCAATTGTGATGATGGACAACAATTATATACCAAATGTGGGAAGTATGTTGAGCAGAATACAAATTATGCATGGCAGATGTGGTGAAAATAATGTGACTAAGTAGTGTAGAGTGGATAGAGATATCCATTAGGGAGTGGGAGAGGAGTGAATGAATACGATGTGTGTGAAAGAATATGTGATTATATGCTAATGTGTGTGTATGAAATATGAGTGAGGAAGGTGGATCTACCTAATAAATGTGTTGTATAAAATATTATATATTGGTGCAATAATGCATGTATAAATGAGTGAATGTGTAAAGTGCATGATAAAGTATAATATAATAATGTAAAATATGTGTAACTGGATAATGTATAGTGTAATATTAATAAATATGTAATATTATCACAAAAGTGACGTGCATCTGTGATGAGGGAAAGGCGATACATATTTATGTGGAATAAAATTATAATGTCAGGCAGCTTGTACACTGTTACTCGCCGGTTATCAATAGTCTGGAGTTTAGATAGTCTATTTGTGGATGGTTCATCTATCCAGAAGGAATGGTTTCAGGTCGAATTCAATGTTAAGCCCTAAAGGGGTAAGTGTTTTCAATTCGTAAATCCAAAAGGATTCTCTCTTACCTAATGCACCTCCCGTGCTCCCACCGCGCCAATTGGTCGTGACAGCCTCTATCGCTACACATTTTAGACCTCTAGGGTTTTTATCGTGCACTTGGAGGAAATGGCTCGACACACTGTGCGAGTCCAGACCTCTTTTAATGTTATAAATGTGTTCGTAGAGCCGACGCTTAATCGGTCTTGTGGTCATACCCACATACTGCAGACCGCAAGGACATTCAAGGAGATAAATAATATTTGTGCTATTACATGTAATGTGTTGTTGAATGGTGTATTGTTTGGAAGTTTGGGTGGATGTGAATGTTAGCTGTTTGGAACTGAATTTACATGCTGTGCATGTGTTGCATGTGTAATACCCTTTAATAACATTTTTGTTTGTGTTTGTTTGGGATCGACTTTTAGATCTAAGTGGACAGCTGGGGGCTTTTGACCTATATTTGGTGCTTTAGTGAATATTATTTGAGGTTTGAGTGGAAGTATTTTAGATAGATCAGGATCCTTTCTCAGGATAGGCCAGTACTTTTGGATAGTTTTTCTTATCCCTGGTGCCATCTGGTTGAATTGTGTAATGAATGGTACGTGAGTATGTGTATTGGGTGATTTGGGTTTGTACTCGAGAAGGGTGGATCTATCTATTGCTTCGACCTCAGAGATGACTCTATCGAGATGATTTGATGGATAATTTCTATCGATAAATCTATCTCTAAGGTCCTGTGCTTGTGTTTGGAATGCTTCTATTGTGGAACTATTTCTTTTGAGTCTGATGAATTGACCTTTGGGAATGTTATCGATCCACGCAGGGTTGTGATGGCTGTTGGCATGTAGATAATTGTTCGCCTGAACCTTTTTGAAATGGGTTTTGGTATGTATGGTGTTATTCCAAAATATATGACTAAATCTAAAAATTCCAAAGAAATATTACTAGAGACAAATGAGAATTTTAAATTAAATGGATTGTTATTCATATAAATTTGAAATCTGTTCAGTTCTTCTAATGAACCAGACCAGATAAAGAAAATGTTGTCGATGTAGCGCCGCCATAGTACCAGGTTTGCTCCAAAATGTATACCTTTCCCATCCAAAAAGATGTCCAACCTTTTTTGAACAAATCTATTGTATCTGCCATCACAGTCTCCATGAGTAATGAATTCCACATTTTAACTGCCCTTACTGTAAAGAATCCTTTCCTTTGTTGCTGGTGAAATTTCCTTTCCTCCAACCTTAAGGGATGGCCCGAGTCCTTTGTACTGCCCGTGGGATGAATAGTTCCTTTGAAAGCTCCTTGTATTGTCCCTGAATATATTTGTATATAGTTATCATATCCCCTGTTAGACGCCTCTTTTCTAATGTAAATAAATCTAATTTAGCTAGCCTCTCCTCATAAGTTAAAATGTCCATCCCCTTTATTAATTTGGTGGCTCTTCTCTGCACTCTCTCTAGTTCCATAATGTCTTTTCTTAGGATTGGTGCCCAAAATTGTACTCCATATTCAAGGTGTGGTCTTACTAATGCTTTGTAAAGGGGCATAATTATGTTTACTTCCCATCCATCCATTGCCCGTTTGATGCAAGATAAGATCTTGTCTGCCTTTGCAGCTACTGCATGACCATGACATTGGGCACTATTGCTAAGCCTGCTGTCTACAAGCACTCCTAAATCCTTCTCCATCAAGGATTCCCCCAATATATCTCCATTTAATTTTTAAGTCGCCTTTTTATTCTTGCATCTCAAATGCATAACCTTACATTTATCTGTATTAAACCTCATTTGCCATTTACCTGCCCACGTTTCCAGTCTCCCCACGTCCTTCTGAAGAGAAATTACATCCTGCTCTGATTCTATTACCTTACACAATTTAGTATCATCAGCAAAGATGGAGACTTTGCTCTCGATCCCAACCTCAAGGTCATTAATAAAAAAGTTTAAAAGCATTGCTCCCAGTACCGATCCTTGAGGTACTCCACTCACGACTTTAGCCCAACCTGAAAAAGTTCCATTTATGACAACCCTCTGTTGTCTGTCCTTTAACCAGTTTTCAATCCAGGTGCATATATTATTACTGAGTCCAATTTTCTTTATTTTGTACACCAACCTCTTGTGTGAAACCGTATCAAAAGCCTTTGCAAAATCTAAGTAGACCACATCAACTGCATTACCCTGGTCTAAATTCCTACTTACCTCCTCAAAGAAACAAATAAGGTTAGTTTGGCAAGATCTATCCTTCATAAATCCATGCTGACTATTACTAATAATTTTGATTTCCATTAGGTATTCCTGAATATTATCCCGTATTAAACCTTCAAGTAGTTTCCCTACTATTGAAGTCAGGCTTACAGGTCTGTAATTCCCCGGGTGTGATCTAGCTCCCTTTTTAAATATAGGCACCACATCTGCTTTACGCCAATCTTGTGGTACTGAGCCTGTGGAAATGGAGTCCTTGAATATTAAATATAATGGTTTTGCTATTATTGAGCTTAACTCCTTGAGAACTCTTGGATGTATGCCATCGGGGCCAGGTGCCTTATTTCCATTAATTTTTTCAAGTCGCTTATGAACTTCTTCCTCAGGTAACTAATTGGTCATTAATATGGAGGTTGTGGCTTCCTCCTGTGGCGCTACTATTGAACTTGATTATTCCCTGGTAAACACAGAGGCAAAGAATTTGTTTAATACCTCTGCTTTTTCCTTATCTCCAATAATCTGCCTACCCATCTCACACTGAAAGGGTCCTATATTTTCTTTTCTCATTTTTTTGTTATTAAGGTACTTAAATAACTTTTTAGGGTTGACCTTACTTTCTATTGCAATCCTTTTTTCATTATCCATTTTTGCTAATTTAATTGACCTTTTGCAATTTTTGTTACATTCCTTATAATTCTGATACGATGTCTCTGTCCCTTCTGACTTAAAGAATCTAAACGCCTTCCTCTTCTTGTCCATTTCCTCCCCTACCTGTTTATTTAGCCACATTGGTTTTGACTTATTTCTTTTATACTTATTACCCAAGGGTATACACTGATAAGTGTGCTTTTCTAACAATGTTTTAAAGACTGCCCATGTATCTTCTACATTTTTCCCTGCAAAAACATCATCCCATTGTATTACTACTAGATTAGACCTCAGTTTATTAAAATCTGCCTTTCTAAAGTTTAAAGTCTTTGTTGAACCCAAGTAATCTGTTTTTTGATCATTTATTTCAAATGAGACCATGTTATGATCACTGTTACCCAAATGTTCCAGGACTTGAATATTTGTTATTACTTCTACATTGTTTGATATCCAGAACTGCCCCTCTCCTGGTTGGTTCCTCAATAATTTGGGTCATATAATTATCTTTAAGCACCCCCAAAAACCTGTTTCCTTTTGTTGTAACGCTAATCTCATTGCCCCAGTCTATGTCTGGATAATTAAAATCCCCCATTATGCAATCATGACCCAGTTTTGATGCCTTCTCCATTTGCAAATGTATTTTAGCTTCCTCAATCTCACAGATATTTGGTGGTTTATAGCATATTCCCACAAACATTTTCTTTATACTTTTACTTTCACTGCTAATTTCTATCCACAAGGTCTCTACATTTTCATCATTCTCTTCATAGATATCACCCCTTATAATAGGTTTTAGATCTGGTTTAACATATAGACATACTCCACCTCCCCTTCTATTTGTTCGATCCTTCCGAAAAAGAGAATACCCCTTTAAATTAACTGTCCAGTCATGAGTTTCATCCCACCATGTTTCAGTAATGCCTATGATATCATACTGCTCCCTTGTAGCTATTAATTCAAGTTCCCCCATTTTATCTGTCAGGCTTCTTGCATTAGCAAGCATGCATTTAAGTTTTTTTTCAGCCTGTACTATTATCTTATCTGCTCCTTCCTTTCTGCTCCCACTTGTTTAGTCTTTAGAAGTTTTCTAGTATTATCTCTATTTACTATGGGTATCTCACTGCTTGTCAAACTTGCACTTGCCCCCATTCTACCTCCATACCACCTTGTATCCTCATCTATTCCATTTAGTTCATTATCTGTTTCATAGTTAATTAATATCTGTTTTTTTCTCTGTTCCCATAATTATGGGTCATTAAGTTAAATTCTTTGGCCAAAACATTTTGAGCCAGCAACCACATCAAGGGTATTCAACACTCTAAGCAAACCTTCATCCATGTTTAAAAAAAAAAAAAGATATTATAGCCCCATTCTCCCTCACCCCTGCTCCTCCTCTCTCACCCCCCCCTTCTCCTCTTCCTCTCACCCCCACCTCCTATTCAACTCTCACCCCCTCCTCCTATCTCACTCCTCCTCTACTTCCTCTTTAGTCTTAACCCCCCCACTCCTCTCTCACCCCTCCTCCTCTTCTCCTGTCTTACCCTCACTACTCCTCTCTCACCCCACCTCCCACTCCTCCTCAATCACCCCCCTCCTCCTCCTGTCTTACCCTCCTCCTGTTCCTCTCTCACCCTCTACTTCTCCTCTTCCTCTCATTCCCCTCCTGCTCCTCTTTCTCTCACCTCCCTCCTTCTTCTCCTCTTTTCTCACCCCCTCCTCCTTCTCTTTCTCTCTCATCCCCTCTTCCAGCTCCTCTTCCTCCTCTCACTCTCTTAGCAATGCCTACAAGGTTTCAGTGGAGCAGGGCAGCAGAAGAGGACCGTGGGTGATGGCAGCGGGAGAAGAGGACAGAGGATAGCAGGTGCAGTGGGGTCGGGCGGGGGAGAAGAGGACTGCAGACTTTGGGAGGAGAGCAGGATGGTCAGGGAGAAGCTGTGCTGTAGCAGTGGCAGGCACCGGAAAACAGTGAAGACTTCTGGGTAGGACCACTGGGACACGCTCCTCCCCAGCTGTCCTCCTCTGTCACCTTGCTCCACTCCCGCGATCCACCATCCTCTTCTCCCACCACCACCTGTCATCCTCCTCCTCTCCCGCACCGCCCGCCATCCTCCTCCTCTGCTGCTACCCTGCACTTACCACTCTCTTCCACCACCGCTTCCCCAAAATGTGCCGCCCCAGACAACCACCTATGTTGCCTAGTGGTTGCACCGGCCCTGCATCAAGGTAAACCCTTTAACAGGTCCTGTCCTACTAAATTTATACTGTCTTTTGTATTTCTTCCACTGCATAGAGACAAGAGGAAACAAAACAACACTATAGCCAACAGCTATGAGAAGAACAAACAGAGATAAAATATATAGTTATTAACTTTAATTTGTCATACTGGATGTAGCATTAGGGCTCCTTTGTCTTTTGTTATATACATTACAAAATGAAGCCTATCCCAGTAGCACTCCAATTGACACAATTGTGACGGGTTTGGTTTCCTTTATTCGTCTATTTGTCAAATTTGTCTATTTGCCCTACATCTGATATAGAACTTTTTTGCATTTTAAGAGGCCTATGGCCTTGAAAAAGGAAACTGAAGGTCTCCTCCATAACTCCCTTTTTTCCTTTTTCGTTTGCATATTTGATTATATCGAATCATGGCTAGCTCCTCTAGGTAGTAATTTATAGTATTTTCATGGGTATTATTTCACTGTATTTGAGCGATGTAGAATTTCGTTCTGTCTTGACATTTTAGTCAAGTATTGCTTTCTATATGGCCTTGGAATCTCATATGCACGAATAGCTACTGTATAGTGCTCTACTTTGTTTATATGAGAAGAAAAAACGATCAGACAGACCATCTGCTTTAGATGTCAATGTGCCATTGATATACAAACATTTTTCCAAAATTCAGCTCTACTAATCCATTTTATGTGCTGCCATTTAAAACTGAAATTGCTACTCCATGCACTATGAATCAACAGCTTGTGTTCAGAACAAAGAAAAGATGTTCCCTCTTGTTATCATCAGGCACTAACTTAGCTGAACACATTGTACTACTAACTTTATTCTGATAAAGAAGACCTTTCTGAGTACCAGGACAGTCCTTCTTTAACACCAGGTTAGAATGGGTACATTATCCTCCATGTTCCAGTGTAGCCAAAAGCAGCAAGACAGAAAGGTGCTATTCGTAGCGCTATTCTATAGATATGTGTAATCCTAACCAATTACTAAGAGAATAACAAAAAATAGAATATAATGCTAATAATACACATTCAAATCCTCTAGTGTAGTTAAGTGGACTAACATGCAGTTCTTAAACTATATTTACAAATATAACGGTTCCCTTAACAGTGTGATCTAATCCTTATACCAATATGTGATAACAAAATACAGTAACAAACATATAGCTCAAATAATATATAGATAAAAAAAATATATAGGTAGAAAATGCTAATTGGATAGTCCTGGTGCAGCACTCTATAATTTCCTTCCAAAGTGAGCAAAAGTCCAAATGTCCAAAAAGAATGCACTCTCTGTAATGTACGTTGACTATAGCAAACATACAAACAAAGACCAACACACAAATAACACAAAATGACAATATGACAAAAACAGAAGTAGTCCAACATGCATTACACATGTAGTACTCATTGAGGACTTCTTTATTATTACAAGTGATGAAAGGATTGCTAAACATGTTAAGGAGGCTGGACATTGATAATAAATAATCTGTTCTTAACTGAATACGTATAGAAAATGTGTTAGAGAGGTTGATTGGCAAAAGTTTTTGTAACAGAGGAAGCTCTTTTGGATTGAAGAATTGAGGGCTAAACGTGTTTTTTTTTGGTTACATTTTAATTGAATGTAATTTGATAATTGTTAATACTGTATATTTTTAATTGGTTAAACTCTTTGAGGGAGTCATGCTGATGTATGCATATTCCCTAATGATGTGTTTTGAGACTGATTGGTTACACCTCTTGTGAATGAGTTTTAATGGAAGTGAATAAAATATTGTTTTTTTAATTTTTCATCTGGGAATTTCTGTCCTACATTGGTGGTGTGAGTTGCTCAATGAACTTATGAAATATATGCAATTAGCAGTTTCAAGGCACCCTGCTTGGATCCCAAATATTGCTGGGGATTTTATTTCCTTATTTGCTGATTTAGCAGTGCGTAGGCAAAAAAACTATATTATTATTATGTAAAATTCTGAGAAGACATGATTGTTCCTTTAGATTACTACCAAAAACAGCACGTTAGAAAAAAAATCAGTATGCCTTTTTGGTGATTTGAAAGACCAGTTTCCCCTGTTGATCAAATATCCTGATTTCTAAAATATTCTCCAATTCTGGATGGTCTGAAAATGAGAGATCTTTGGGGTGAATCCACAAAGCTCAATTAACTTAGGGCAACTAACATCACACTACCGAAATAGTTAACGGGCGTTAGCTTCCCTAACTTTAACCGAGATCCACAAAGCTAAATATATGCAAAAACTACAGCAATTAGGTGGCTCATTTGTATATGGCTAAAGCGGCGAGAGCGAGCAAACGTCAGGATAGGACACCCAGGCACTAGCTGGCTGTATGGCTAAGGAAGATGCCAGGTATATATTGTAATATACTGTACCTGGCATTTGCCTTCCCAATAAATTAAAAAATGAACCCCTTGGAAGCCATAGTGGCTTGTTTTCATGCTACTATAGCTTTCAAGGAGTTAATACACAGGTCTTGCTAATTTTTTTTTTTTTTATTCACATTGATTTCCTATGTTACTAAGACTATAGAGGGAGACAAAGTGGCCCACTTCAAAACACTGGGCAGGAACAAAAAACTTTCTGCTATCGGCGTTAAGTGCTGGAAGCAACTAATACAGGTATAAAGAAATGAGACAATTTGTATTCAATTCTATTCATTTTGTAATGCACCTCCCTTTCTCCTTTTTTTTTTTTTTTTTTTTGTTTTTAAGGGGTTTTTATTCTCTTTTGGGATTTTCCATGTTGTTTTTTTAATGTTAAACTGGGATCTCCATGTTAAACGGACCATATATTATTCTATGTACAGTAACTCACCATTCTATGTAATGGTGAAAAGCCGGGTTGCAGACATGCCTGAGACATGTGAATGTGCTCACAAGTGATATTTTTATTTGCTATGTGATTATTGAAATCAGGGAATGAATAAGCAGTAGCAGGGTCAGGCTATTTACTGAGGTGTCTGAACTCAAAGTTTAAAACAAGCGTAGCCCAGCAACATAACTGTTAACCCCTTGCCATTTGACCACAATTACAATGTTAAACTCTGCATCTTCACTGATTTTGCTAACAATATAAAATGCAACAGCTTTGATACGGTTTATATTTTTCTCAAAAATGCTAAATATTTTTTTGTATTACACGGTTTGATATGGGCCAGGGGATACATATACTTGTTGACAGCACAAGGAAGTATGGTTTCTTATCGTTAGGGTTTTCCTCCTTGGAACACCTCGGCTAAAGAAGATATTGACCTCTAAGGTCTGTGACTTCCTTGCTGTGGAAAATATCCCAATTGAAAAGAAAAGGCAACATCTTTGATGGAAGAAACACTGCTTCTATCATTTGGAACTGACTTTACGGTACCTTATTTTAGTGACGATTTAAAATGTGCTTCCTAACAGTTACGGGTTAGAAAGGGAATAATGGATAAGCAAGTGTGCTGACCCATGAACCGCAAGAGTGAAGCCTGAAAGGCTTGTGAAATCACCACACAGACACCAAAGGTGTCCAAAGAATCCTCCAGCATATACTTGCCTGCAGGTATATTTTATTATTTATCATTAATGATGCCGCAAGGACATGCTGGAGTGTTTTTAGAGAGATAAAAAAAATGTATCCAACTTCATGTGTAAGGAAGACACTGGTGTTCATGATCAGTAATGTAACCTTTAATGCATTGTTCAGTGTTTCAGTAATACTTAAAAACGCGATGGGTGGGAGCAAATATATGTGGTGGTTGTCAGATACAGTGAAAGGGGATTGAGGCTACGTCCATAGTGCAGATACAGAGCGAGCTACGTAGCTCAGGCCGAATCAAACACTAGGACGCCAGTGCATAGTGCGCACGCGCTAGTGCGTGCACATGCGCTACAGGCCGAGCGGCGCTTCGGAATACAAACAAGTTTATTTTGCAAGCGCGACGCCAGGAGGAGGAAGCACGGAAGCTAGCGCGTTCCACTATGGACGCCGCCTTAGGAGCAACAGTAAAGGCTTAATGGGTCAGTCACACGGCTCAAAAGGGGACACTGTGTGCTCATTTGCATATCATTACCCAGAATCCATGGCTGCAGTGGAATCATTGTATTCTAAGAGATAATGGTGAAAAGTAGGACTGCAGACCTGTCTAATAATGTGAATGTGCTCACAAGTTATATTTGTTAATTTACTCAAACTGTTTGAAATGTCTTAAATGCAGAATGCCGGTATAGCCATTACCAACACTGACCCACACCCTGCTTGCCAAAGCTTAATGCAAGATAAGTGGAGGACAACCTGCGCAAGTCCCGTTTAAGCCACTGGAACATAACACACATGGTTTTGCTAAGGGAAATTAAACCCCACCAGTTTAGCTTAACATATTTAATAAATTACCATTTTTTTGGTTTGTTTAAACAGTGGTACTGATCACCTACTCATGAAATATCCCGAAAGCTGGGTTATTTCAATACTTGCTGGGTCTGCACTTTAAGAGATTTATATACACAAACATCTTCTCTCCCATGTTTGTTTGGTTTAGCTTGTGGCCTACTTATAAATCAAAAGCACACTGTCAGCTTTAAATAATTGTATGACTTTTATTATTGTATTACACACATCTAATTTTCCAGAGGCTTTTTATCTTAAACTACAGTGATTCAGTGATATTAGAACGCCTAGGCTAGCCACCTTTTATCAAGTTGAGACACTTTGTAAATGAAAATGTATTTTATTAGGTGAACCACAACTCCCCAAGACTAGAAATATGCTTGCGATAATGCTAATGTGGCCTATATTAAAATTTACCCCAAAGACTTATGAAATCTGCTTTGCCGCTTTCATAGCATAATATAAGGGTGAATGCGTCTTTGGGGAGATCAGCTTTAGGCCAAAGAGTAGCTCAGTTTCCATGCTCATTACAGCCTAAAACGTACTACTAAGACTACTATGTAGTGTGCAGGAAGAATTAAAAGCAACTACAATTGTAATGTTTGGCCATGTATCTCTTCATTTGAAATTAGTTTCCCTAAGTTAAAAAATAGACTGGGTGGAGATTTTCAACAAAATATCCATGCTGTAGCAGAAGAAACAGAAAGGAATAAGCGGTCTGGCTTATCCTGACAGCAGCTGAAAAGAAAAATAGTGAATGTTGCTTTTAGTCAATTATCCGGCACCGTGATGTTTTTTCCTTTCTCAAAGAAATTGATGAAATGCATTTACAGGGCTGTTTGGGGTTAGACCTCGGATCTGACCCCTTCAAAAGCTGAGCATTCCAATTTTCCGAAAATCGAAAAAAAAAAAAAGAAAACTCAGAGAAGAAGCCTCCTAAAATAAGCATATAGACAAGCTTTGCGCCCATCACACCGAGAATCCGGTGATTTTATACTGCTACAGCTCTGTGACATTTAAGATAATACACGTTGTTTTTTTTTTTGTTGTTTTTTCAAAATACAAAAGCAAATCATGTCATTTAGTTTCCCTCAACAAGCTTCAACTCAGCAGGGGGTTTAGATTCACAGCAGACAAAAGAATGTATCCGTTTTGAAATATAAAGGACCACAATCTTTTGGGACTACTGCCTTGCCTTCACAGATGGACAATGTTCTGATAATGATCTTTACAAGATCTGCAGTAATTAGAAGATGTTGGTCGTGCTGTGATCAACAATAACTCTCTTTCTTAAGTTGCTTGTGTTCCTGCATGTGTTATATTTTTGTTATACAGTATCTCAAACAAAGGATATGCATTCTAGCTTTGAAAAAAATATACGCAGCAAGCATGACAACAGTCCTTATTTTTGATGGAAGCCTTGATTCCAAAGTCTCTCTGTCAGCAAAATTCAGTTCTGCAAACTCTCCTGGGTTCTGGCAGAATGTCCCCATTCCCAGGATGACCATGTTTAATTGAGGGAAAGGCTTGTAATCTTTTGAGTCTTGGAAATGACTTTGAGATATCAACTACATGGTCAGCATAATATAGATAAGCAACAAAGGTCATGTTTCATTCTGTATTACTATTATATTGTAGATCACATAAAAATACCACTTGTGAGCACATTCACATGTCTTAGACAGGCAGCAACCCTGCCTTTCCCCGTTATCTCGTAGCATACAATGCTTCACTATAGCCCGGGATTCTGGGTAATGACATGCAAATGAGAACTCACAGTATTATATTGTAGAAACAGAAGTGGTATACACCTCAAAAACCACAAAAATACATACTTTACAGTTCCTCTTGGTCACCCATAGAACAATTGCATTCAAAGTTGGAATATGCCGTGATCTAGCTATATCTCTATCTACATAATCTTCTAACTATATCTTTCAAGGATATATGTATCTATTGATCTATTCTATCTAGTATCTCTATTAAAGATGTGGGAATATGTTAAAGATGCACTTTACTGCAATTTCAATTGGACTTTCTAAAAAAAAATTACAAAAAAAACATGAATATTCTAGCAAAATGTCAAAAATTCATGTTTGCTTTTTACTCTCCTTGCAAATTGTCATTTGTCAGATATTGTAGCAGAAAAAGATGGTGGCAGCAAAATATAGCCCTTTCTTAGCTGCTAAATATGCTACAGATTGTAGCCACAGTATCTTGTTTTGCTATATCATATACTGTAAGTAGCAATAACATTATGAAGTTTGGGGGGTTTAGCTCAATAAAGTCAGAGGCTATTTTAACAATTAGTCCAAGTGCATTAAGAGATGTATTAATAGTAAGGTAAACAAAATAGGTTAAGTAAGATAGCAGTAATTAATACTTTAAGTATACAAAACATGGGTTGTCTTTTCTTGTCTTAACTTGTCCATGATACCGTAAGGCCCAGATTCACAAAGCTCTGTTAAATGAGACCAAAAAATGGGATATTACCTATTATAGGAACGACCATTATTTATCCTGAGTTAACATTCTTATTTGCTAAGCTATTATATGCAAATTATAATGCTATAATTTAGCTCATTAGCATAGAGTTAACGGCATGTTATTTTAGGATTACGCTGCATTATCTTCAAATAACATAACATTACTCCCATCCAGACACTGAAATTGGGCTTTTGGAGGAGAGAGGGAGCAAAAACTCTATTCAGCCCAATTTTAGTGTCTGAATGGCAGTAATGCCAGAGTTAGGTATGACTTAAATAATGTTACTTTATTTCCTGATGTTAATCTTAATTGAGCTAAATGAATATAGGAGGAATATATTTTAGGCTATATTGAACCAATTTGCATATCATCTACAATATCAGCCGTTATCCATAATATGATGCTTTTTACAAGACTAATCCTGATTAACGTCACATTATTTGCTACATTGAAAACGACGTTAACTTGGGTAAATGTCGCGTTAAATAGGCTTACTGTGCTTAGTAAATCTGGGCCTAAGTGGCTAACATATTAGATCTAATTATGTTGACCAGATGGATTTAAAGATATGTGCTGCATCAGTAGCACTTGGCCAGCAAGTCGTTATTCTATTACTTCACGTATCCAGAAATAGCTTATTCTTGGGGGAAAACAGCCAAGAATGAAGGACCACTCAAATAATGATTGACATGTTGTCAACCTGCTGGAGGAAAGCCTGGAGCCTACAGTTGTATGCAATTGCACACTTTGAAATTGAGACATTAACCCCTTGTATGTTGAAGGGGTCAATCTGCAAAGATCGCTGAACAATACATTTCTACTATATTAGCAGGGGTTGATATTTGACTCCAGAAGATGTGTACAGGCTCAGTGAGTTTGTTTTGGGATTGGGATTTTACACTGTTACAGTAATTATCTGAACCCATCCTTGAAAGTCCTTCAAAGGCTTCATAATCTTTTCAACATTTTTAGAAGGTTTTATCTGCATGTCCTGGTTTATTTTTTAAGTGACATATTACAGTTTCTGTAGAAAAAAATGTGTTAAAACAGGTACAAGCAAAGAGTACCAAGAAGGAACCCAATTGTTTTTTTATCTCTGCCCTTTTATAAATACTTTGTTAAAATGTGAAAATAAGTGTCATACAACGTTACACTGATATTCGCTAAACTCCGATATCGTTTAAGGCACAGCGATTCCATGTAACCCATGTACTCCCCATGTGGGAACTAGAAAAAGTACAGAGAAGAGCCACCAAATTAATAAAGGGGGTGGATAATCTGATTTATGAGCACAGGCTAGCTAATTTAGATATGTTTACATTATAAAACAGGCATCTAAAAGTGGATATAACTATATACAAATATATTCGAGAACAATACAAGGAGCTTTCAAAAGAACTATTCATCCCAAGGGCAGTACAACGGACTTGGGGTCATCCCTTAAGGTTGGAGGAAAGGCGTTTTCATCAGCAATAAAGGAAAGTGTTCTTTACAGTAAGGGCAGTTAACATGAGGAATTCATTACCCATGATGGCAGATACAATAGATATCTTTAAAAAAAAAGGTTGGACATCTTTCTAGAAAGGAAAGTTATACAGGGATATACAAATTAAGTAAACATGGGAAGGATGTTGATCCAGGGAGTAATCTGATTGCCATTATTTGGAGTCAGGAAGGAATTTAAATGTTCCCCTTATGACACATCATTGGATAATGTTTCACTGGGGTTTTTTTGTTTTTTTTTGCCTTCCTCCGGATAAAAATATTGTCAATACAAATATTGGATAAGTATCTGTAATCTAAATTTAGCATAAGTTGGACTTGATGGACATATAGTTGTGTGAAAAAGAAAGTACACCCTCTTTGAATTCTATGATTTTACATATCAGGACATAATAACAATCCTTAGCAGGTCTTACAATTAGGTAAATACAACCTCAGATGAACAACAACACATGACATATTACACTGTCATAATTTATTTAACAAAAATAAAGCCAAAATGGAGAAGCTACGTGTGAAAAACTAAGTACAACTCAACCCCGTTATAACGCGATCCGTTTCAACACGAATCTGCTTATAACGCGATGCAAGCATGGGTCCCACTTTTCGGATTTATGAATACTTTTCAACACGATTATTGGTATCTTAAATACTTTATTGTACAATGCATACAATTGTACATTATTTCTAACGCGATCCACTTATAACGTGATGTGATTCTTTGGACCCCAATGCACAGTGTTATAAGGGGGTTGAGCTGTACACCCTTACTGCTTGCATAGGGATTAAGATGCTAAGTAGCAGACAGGTATTGCTAATCAAATGCCCTTGATTAATTGATCATCAGCAAGTGTGACCACCTCTATAGAAGTCAAAGTTTTAGCAGTTTGCTGGTCTGGAGCATTCAGGTGTGTGTTAATACAATGCCAAGGAGGAAAGACATCAGCAATGATCTTAGAGAAGCAATTCTTGCTGCCCATAATCTGGGAAGGGTTATAAGGCCATTTCCAAACAATTTAAAGTCCATCATTCTACAGTGAGAAAGATTATTCAAAAGTGGAAAACATTCAAGACAGTTGCCAATCTTCCCAGGAGTAGACATCCCAGCAAATTCACCCCAAGGTCAGACCGTGGAATGTTCAGAGAAATTTAAAAAAAATCAAGAGTTACATCTCAGACTCTACAGGCCTCAGTTAGCATGTTCAATGTTAAAGTTCATGACAGTACAATTAAAAAAAGACTGAACAAGTATGGTTTGTTTGAAGGGTTGCCAGGAGAAAGCCTCTTCTCTCTAAAAAAAACATGGTAGCACGGCTTAGGTTTGCAAAGTTGCATCTGAACAAACGACAAGACTTCTGGAACAATGTCCTTTGGACAGATGAGACCAAAGTGGAGATGTTTGGCCATAATGCACAGTGCCATGTTTGGCGAAAACTAAACACATATCAGCACAAACACCTCATACCAACTGTCAAGCACGGTGGTGAGGGGGTGATGATTTGGGCTTGTTTTGAAGCCACAGGACCTGGGAACCTTGCAGTCATTGAGTCGACCATGAAGTCCTCTGTATACCAAAGTATTCTAGAATCAAATGTGAAGCCATCTGTCCGACAGCTAAAGCTTGGCCGAAATTGGGTCATGCAACAGGGCAATGATCCCAAGCACACCAGCAAATCTACAGCAGAATGGCGGAAAAAGAAAAGAATCAAGGTGTTGCAATGGCCCAGTCAAAGTCCAGACTTTAACCCGATTGAAATGCTGTGGCTGGACCTTAAGAGAGCTGTGCATAAACAAATGCCCTCAAACTTCAATGAACTGAAGCAACGTTGTAAAGAAGAGTGGGCCAAAATTCCTCCACAATGATGTGAGAGACTGATAAAGTCATACAGAAAATGATTACTTCAAGTTATTGCTGCTAAAGGTGGTTCTACAAGCTATTGAATCATAAGGTATACTTAGTTTTTCACACATGGCTTCTCCATTTTGGCTTTATTTTTGTTAAATAAATCATGACACCGTGTAATATGTCAAACCATAGAATTCAAAGAGGGTATACTTTCTTTTCCACACCACTGTATGTCTTTTTTCAATCTCATCTACTATGTAACTTGAATGGCAGTTAACACAGACTAGTGGTGTGAAAATCCATATTGGAAGTTAGTGGATCGACAGTGCACGATACTTTTTTTAAATTTTAGCATAGTTTTTTAGTATTTATAAAACAATAAAAACAATTGGATTTATATCTTTAGTACCAGTTTAACTCAGTTTGCTACAGAAACGCTGTTAGAGAATGTGGCTTCTGGAGGATCTTAATGCTGGATTTTCTATTTTCAACAATTTTCATACAATTCTCCAGTGCAGTGTTATACAGCACACATTGAGCCTGAAAGCTGATATATTAAATGTAACCCTCCCGCCAGGGGACTATGTGAAAAATGGTCACTTATCAGTTGCTAGAAGCCAACATCCTTCACACAGCTAGATATTGAGGTCTTATCTCAGAGCTTGAAGATGACAATCTGGCCTCAGGCTCTTGAAGCAGGGCAGTGAGGATAGGATGACAAAAAATGGGCAGCAGAGATTTTTACACACACACAAAAAAAGTCTTTATTACTAATCTTCAAAAGCAAGATTTCTTGCAGCTGTCGATGTTAGCAAACTCACAAATACGGGTTCGCTTGATAATGAGTAGTTTATTGCCTGCTCGTACAGCACAGAGTATGATCATACACGAAAGTTGTCCATTAGACACTCTGCCAGGGGAGGGCCCAAGCAGGCTTTAAATACATTTTAGATTCCTTTGTTTAACATAGGTTACTAGGCTGAATATAATGACATCACATCACAGCATTCCCTGTACACGAGGGTATTATTCTCTTCTAAACCAATCAAATTATAGGTCTTCTTATCTATACAAGACTAACTCCAAAGATCAATTCATCTACCCAAAACTGGTTCCTTTTAGCTGACCAAAACACTTGAGTATTTGAGCAACAAGGCACAGTCCATATCCCCTTTCTGGAACAAAGTTCACTCTTGCATCAACACGCATACAAACATATAACACACACAAAGACAAGATGGATACCGCACACTGCTTACAATTTCCTCTCCATAAACCTCCCAGTCCTTTTCAGTAATTTCAACAGTATATTAATTTCAGCAATATTACTTTGTCACAGCAAAAACAACTTAAACCAAAAAAGTGACTCACAGACCTCAACCTGACGGGATTAAAAGGGAGGTATCCCAGAAGAGGATTCTACTAAACCTAGAACTACAGCATACAGTAACTTCATTGTACCAGTGAATGTTCCATCTTCCAGATATTCTGGTACACTTCTGGCCACTTGCCCTGAATAAACCAGGGGGCACTGGTTGGTTGCTCTTAGGGTTAAATTCTATATACAGTAGTCCAAAATAGCCGTTTGAGATGTTTTCAGAAAAAAGCACCAATTCAAGACTATGGGGATTTGTAGACAAAAATGGCTTTAACAGCTGTATATAGACTGTATCCCTTTCTCTGGGTTCGACCCAAGGTCTTAGAACTCCAATAGGAAATTTAAAGGATTATCTATAAACTAAACTAAGAATAGGAAACCAAACTTTAAACTGTATTATTTAAACCATGGGAATAAAAACACCTCTCACCCTTTTGCTATGTTAAATACAGTGTGAGGCAATATCCAGATCTAATATATTAACCCATCAGTAACTACTTAGGAGGGTCGCATAAAGAAATAGCAAGGTTTTGAAAAATTGGCATACTTTGTATACTGGAGAACTTTTTCTCACTTGATATATAGAGGGTTATTTATTAAGCTGCAATATTCCCGATTAGGGCACTATTGCATGGAAACTCATATTTAAGTCAGTAGGAATTTCCATGCAATTGGCACTATTGCAGTTTAATGAATAGCCCCCATAGACTTCTTAAAATGTGGGATAATAATCATCCATAATCATTACATCTTTTTCAAACCATAAAGTTAGGTTCATTCTTGATTCAAATTTCAGAAACAGATGTAGCAAGACTTCCAGTGGAAGAAGCAAAAGTCTGTGTCACAGTAGACTTGTAGTGTCTGCCACGATCGCACTGTGGGGGGTTCATGCTTCCGAATGAGATACCACTCAGTGTTAATCCTCCGGTGACCATGGGTGGCAGCGGCACTGAAGAAGGTTAGCTTAGCTACATCTGTAAATGTGGCCTACACATCTTTTATTTTTGGATTCAGCTCATGGAGACCCTTCATTTGGTTAAAGATAACAGAGAAAAATAAGGGGACTCAAATTTAGTATGGAATTGCTGGCGTTAGGTTGGGGCACCAAGAAAGAAGCTTTAAAAGCTACTCTTGGAGCATTTGCCTCTTAGCGTGAATGTTTCAAGTCACTTGCTCTGATTTTTTGTGGATTGGGTACTAGTAATAGGGATCAGTAGAAGGAGAAAGAGCGCACTTACTTGATATTATGGGACAATGGCATATATAATTTTTTTGTCTCCTTTCTGTGATTTGTCTTCACTTTCTTATGCCGCAGTAATATTTGCTGGGCTGAAATTGTATAATCTGTTTAAGATATTTGCATCTCATATCTACCAAAACAGAATTACTGTAAGTGAGCTCAACCCTACCCCTAGAAATTGAATGTTTTAGTAACACTATAACTTTAATTTACCTCTATGAAGTATGCTGCTAGGGAAAGAGAGTGGACCTTACATTTATGGAAAACAAATACATAAATCCTGTGCTCCTCCATTAGTTTTTATTTTTAGGTGCCCAGTGTCCCGGAACAATAAGCCTAGGGATCTTCTCATCAATCTGCTCCTGGCATTGGCTACGTTAGCCATTTATAAGACCAGGAAGCCGTGTCTGGAGAGGGAGGTCCCAACAAACACCGTGGCCATGTTCCGGGAGCTGGTGCGCTTCCATATCCGTACAGAGCACACGAACGTTGAGTCCACTGGGACGGTTTCAGAGTTTGCCTCCCAGTGGGCGTCAGGCGGAGTGTCCCCACTCTGGATTCTTTTGTACTAATCCTTCTTTTTTAGTGCACTTTATTTTATTTACAGTGCACTTGTTGTTGGTTTAATTTTATATTTGTTTGGCTGGTTTTTGTTTGTTCTACTTGGTTCCCACATAGAATTGCTGTTCAACTGATTGGCTGGCTTTGCAAAACCAATTCAAAATAGACCTCCCTCATTGTCTTACAATTTGTTAGGAAAATTCTACATTTTGAGCCTAAATCTTAAAACAAAGGAGTCATTTAGTTGCATCGTTTGATCAAAAAATGGTCCAAGCCTGCTTACCCCATCAAGTTAAACTCAATTTTAGCGGGTACATATACTAAGTGCATAATATTTCTTATTGTCTTGTGGATTAAACATTGTGAAATATGCGAAAGTGCCTAAAGGGTTAAATGAATGAAGCATTTTTGCTATATGCATAAATATAGTGCAATTAAAACTGGCAAACAGCAGAAATATAATTCCCTTAGCATTATGAGGTAAAAATTGTGAGTGCGCATGTTCCTTAGTGAAAAGTAATATATATATATATATATATATATATATATATATATATATATATATATATATATATATTTATGCAAATGTAAATACAACTGTATGCTCATCTGCATGTCTTAGGCAGGTCTGCAACCCCGCCTTTCACCATTATCACCCAGCACACAGCACTTCCACTGCAGCAAGGGATTCTGGGGAATGACATGCAAATGAGCACACAGTGCCACTTTTTGCTTCAAAAACCATTTTTAACATGGTTCCCTATAGGCTTAAGCTTGCTGCATGGTCACAGCTTTGAGCACAGCCGGGGTTAAGGTGCATACCCAGAAAACCTACCCACAGACAGCTGTTTCGACCTTTATGGGTCTCATCAGTGTGGGGTTGGTAAACTGGGTATGCAGAGAAGCTAAAGTATGGGGTTTACCATACTGAGTTAAGATATGGTGAGTAAAAAAAGTGACAAAAACCCTCCACAGCAAAGCAAATATGCAAATGTAAATACAACTGTATGCAGTGCCACTTTTTGCTTCAAAAACCATTTTTAACATGGTTCCCTATAAGCTTAAGCTTGCTGCATGGTCACAGCTTTGAGCACAACCAGGGTTAAGGTGCATACCCAGAAAAAAATATATATATACACACAAACACACACACACCTACTTCTCTTGTTTTTCTGTCACAGACACTCACCACCTTCTCCTTTAGCGTGTGAACTCCAGACTAAAGTATCTAACACTTAATAATAAATTGATCCAGACAGAGACATTTTTCACTGACATGCTATATGGTGTTACACAGCTTAATATGTAGCACCT